>NC_057690.1:453064-549455 GCF_014466175.1 Vespula pensylvanica | reverse complement strand
TTTTTTTTTATACGTTATATAAAGAAAAAAGAGTAAAAGACGAATACACGTAAAATCACATCAATTGTGTATGCTTGCATTGATTGTCCATGTATATAAATATTACACATTCTCGTTTTAAAGAATGATATATATATGCAAACGATAGAAGAAATTTACGTGACGATTTACACGAAATTTTTCTATCTATAGAACATTGAAAATATCCCCTATGTACTTGAATAATTTAATAAATACACATTGCACTGTATCTTAGATGCACTAAATTTTTTTTACTTTCCAAGCGTTATCCGTTAAATATTAATGAAGAAATAAGAAAACCATGTATCGTGCGACAGACCATCACATGTAATTATTATTAGATTTGATGATATTTCTGATTTTGTAGTATATTCATCCTTTTCTGATTTCCCGATATCTAATTCTATTGTGTACAATATATGTATCTGCATTTTTAGTAACGTATCGGTATTAAGTATAAAATCTTATTTACTTTTAAAACAAAATTTCTCTGTACATATCTTTCAGGCGGAATTGCAGTTCAGCCTTTTAGTTTCACTTATTCGTACATATAGAGATTTTACATATACATTGATATCGGTGTTTCTCATTAGAAGCAAGTAACATTTTTGGTACTATGTTTTATGGGTGAACTTGTTCCATCGCCTTCACCAAGATCCATACCAAATGGCACTGAATTCCAAATGGCTTTGTCGCTACGATCGTCTTCCTCGCTAAGAATATTACACATCATCCGATCGTCATAGAGCGAAAATCTAGCCGTCGATTGCGCACGACCACGAATCTTTCTTACGGAAGGAGGTAAATCTCCTGGAGTTTTTATTCTCATATGCGGATCTTTCAACACGTTTACATTAGATCTAACATTAAAGACTTCGTTGAATTTGTCAATACTTTCTTGCCTACTAAGATTGCTCTCACCTTTCTTATTTTTCAAATTAACTAGCGGTAAGGTCGATGGTCGAGCATTAGTCGTACCATCATTATCGTACGCGTGCTTTCCAGTTTGTACTACATTCTTATCATTTTTTACTATCGGCGCAGTCGAAGTAGACGTCTTGCCAATAATACCATTAACGTATTTCCCACCGGAAGAAATAGTCACGTTAGTGTCCACAGTTTTAATTTGTACATTTTGCTTCGACAGTAAGTTGGATTTAGAATCTTCCCTGTCTATCGGATACTTATTATACGGGTGCATCTTCTTATTAACAAGCAATTTCTTTAAATTCGGCCAACCACCAAAAATCTTTTTCCGTGGACTTTCTTGAAGAAAATTATCGTGAACGTTGGTTTGCTTTCGTTTGTTGTACGACGTAGCGCCATCCTCGGATATGACATTTTGAACGTATGGTATCGGTGTCGCTGGTCTAAGTTGCGCCAGTTGAGTCGTATGTTGACCCAAGTAATCGTGCGAGACGAGACCTTGCGCCTCTGTCACGACTTTGTATTGATCATTGCACGTGTGCTTCAAAGATTTATCGACTAAAACGTTACCGTTACATCCTAGATCCTCCAAGGAATCGGACTGTAACATCAAATTTCTCTCCATACAAGGATTTCTTCCTTGATAAGGTTGAAGAGTTTGCGTGTGATTATACACGGCTACCTCGTTGGAGTTTTTAACTGAAATAAACATAAGTTTTCTTAATGTTCCATGTTACGTTCGTAACGAGAAAAAAAAAAAACAAATGTCGCTGCAGTGACACTAATTACTTACAGCTATGTTCGTGGGCAACACTGTCAGAGGGTGAAAGCGTAACCAAATTATCGACCATATTGCTTTCGTTCGTAGACCCATCTTGACTCATATGCATCGCAAGTTGAACGACGTGTATATTATCGTGATGTGAAGTTTCGCTATAAAGGCTATTTGTGGTTGAAGGCACTAAGGCACAGTGAGAGTTCACCATGGGGCTCCCGTCGGTAAAGTACGAAGTGACTGTTGAAAATTGTTAAAAAAAAAAAAAAAGAAAATCGTTTCAACGTTTCTTAATAGATTGACGAAACGATTATGCCAAGAAAAAGATGCGCATATTTACTACGATGAGATTGTAGTTCCGAAAGACGTTCTTCTATACATAAAGCTGTCAAACGCGCTTCAGCATCTGCATCCCAACAATCTTCCATAGTTTCCTTGATAAGACGCACTCCTGGTCTATCGATTAAGTTCCCCTCTAAAAGAGGTCTCGCCTTTTTACGCGATACCAATACTTGCATCTGCTCGAATGTAGGATGCAATCCTAAAAGATGGAATAATGGAACGAATGTAAATAAAAATAGAGACGTATCTAAGAAAATAATTGTAAGGTCACGTTCGATCCATACAAACCAATTTCATTTTCATACGGCTGTTTATATTGAGGCACCTCTGACCCAGGAATGTAAATATCGGAACACCTCGAAACCAATTCCCACAACACTAGGCCCATTGCATAAACATCTATTTGTTTGAGAGAACTTTCACAATCTCGTAGATTTACAGCACCCTCTAATACTTCCGGTGCCATGTATCTCAAAGTACCCACCTGTTACGAGTTAAGATCAATATCAAGCGAATCGAATAACTGTTTTTGGTTGATAACGTCAAACTTTTCAATCATTCCCTTACGTCGTTAATTGATTTTATTTCAGCGTGTTGTTCTTCTCCATTAGAGTAATACTTAGATCCGGATATTTGCACTGCTAGTCCTAAGTCACATATGCAACAGTTTCCATCAGTTTTAATCAGTATATTTCTCGAGTTTATATCTCTGTGTGCGATACAGGGCTTGAATTTATCTGTAATGTTCCCTTTACTTAGAAAATGTATTCTTGCTGAGCCGGGATTCGACTAATTATCCGAATCAACCAATTACCCAGAGTTTTTTATCGACATGATCATAGTATTACAGTAGTATAGTACAACGTATGGAAAGATATTGTAAATATCGTACATCCGATAAAATTCGCTTACCACCTTTACGTATATCGGTATGCAAATATGCAAGTCCCTTAACTATGGAAAGACCCATTTTGCAAAACGTCATCCAGTCAACGGTATGCGCTTGTAAGAAGTCTGTTAAAGTACCACCCGGTGCAAAGCTTAATACTAAAAGATATTCTGTACTACCCTCCATGCTTATTCTTTCGTCCACACCTGTATTTATAAACGTTCGGTATTGATTTTACGAAGCTGGTAAACATCGATAAGAGAAAAAAAATATTGTTATTTTTTATTAAAGGATAAATACAAACCGTAATAGCTTAACAGAGATGGATGTTCCATAAAGGGTAAACAGTAAGTATCTCTCTCATTTTGAAAATAATTACGATAATGAGAAGGAAATATTTTCACAGCAACGTCTTGATCACCCATACTGCCTTGCCAAACGGAACCATATCGTCCTTGTCCTTAAAAAAATTACAAATACATTTTGTAGCGAGTATTATATCACAGGTACATTGTATGAACCAATGATATAATAACTAAACAACATACCCACAATTGTAGTCAGTTTTAAATGATCAACCGTGTAAGTACCAGTCCTTAATGCTGTGCTATCCATAAATTGGTCGTTATAAGACATGGGTTTTCCTAATCTTGCTAATATATTGTTACGATACGTTCGATATATCATCATAGCTATTGTACATATCACCAATAAAATGCAAACTAATGTGCTCAGTATGATGAGTAACCATCTTTCCGAATCTGACTGTTCCAAATATTCGGT
This sequence comes from Vespula pensylvanica, assembly GCF_014466175.1. Taxonomy (NCBI): domain Eukaryota; kingdom Metazoa; phylum Arthropoda; class Insecta; order Hymenoptera; family Vespidae; genus Vespula; species Vespula pensylvanica. Next base: position 545,718 of record NC_057690.1, on the reverse strand, counting down.
TGCTATAAAAAATAAAACCATATATCATTAATGTCCAAGTATAATTTTTTTTATTTAGATTATTAAATCAATATATGCTTAAAAAAAAATGATTAATGCAAGAGCCTTACTTGCAAGATTTTTCTGCACTGGCGCAGAATTAAATATCTTGTTGTCAGAGTACAAGAGGTTATTATTTGTAATATTTAAATTACAATAATCTCCATGACAGCAACAAAACTTGGTATTATTTAAAGCCTTGGTAGAACGTTGCAATGCCATGCATTCTGTGTTTTCACACTTTTGTTCACCAGATTGTTTCCAGCAACCTTTCATTGCAAACAATAAGAAATCAATTACACGAATGGTTAATGAGAGACAAGATGTACATCGAGAGAAAAGATATGCAAAAAAATTGTTAAATACCTTGTGATAAAATGATAATTTCTGTACCATTTGCAGTCTTATTTTCTTGCCACAATGCATGACAAAAATTATTACATATTTCAAATTTAATGTCATCATCTGCCTGTAAAACGTAATGCTAATATTTACAAACAATGATATATGCAAAATAATATGATCCCTACAAAATCCTTGGATTAATTATAATGTTTTACAAATACTCCATAGATAATTATTAATTATTGATTATTTAGTATATTAATATATTCATTGATTATCATACTTATTTAATCCATTATTCTACATGTTCTTATTCTTATTATGTGCGCTCATGTACATTCATTATTAGGAATTAATGCTATATCTAGAAAATCTTATATTTCATATAATGTTACATTAACTGGATATTAATTGATCCACTTACTGAGATACGAACTACATTACTGTTATTGGGTACATCTTCAGGCACCCCTGCTGAATTTTGTTTCAAGGAATTATATTCATTATTTTTTTTTCTACTTGCACATATTCTACTGGCATAAATGGGGGCTGAGCTTATCCCATACAGTAGTGTGACCAATACGACTGATACAATGGCTCTCATTGTGCCTTAGCAAGCCTCTTCAAGTTGGCCACTTCAGCAGAAGCAATGCTTCTTAAGAATTGGCATCTTTGACCATAGCGATATATAGTACTACCATAGGCACTCTTTGTTCATCTGTTTATCATATATATTTTTTAGTGCATACAAGTACATTATAAACTTAACATCATTATGTGTGATTAAGATAAAGTTATTATATATTGATAAAAAAAAAAAAAAAAAAAAAAAAGAAAGAAAAAAAGTCATAATCATACTGAAATATTACATGAATATTATATAAATGCATATAAGAGTAAAAGAGAATAAAATTATATGGATGAAAACTTACTTCTTAAACGATTTACTTCGTAAATACTTCAAACGACATGCATATTTATAAACACACTATTTATCACTTCGCAGTAAAAAAGTTATGAAGAATTTTAAATATAAATTATATAATTTTGCCAGTAATGTAGCCAGTATTAATAATTAATTAATAGTAGCCAAATTATATAATAAATATTATATAATTTGCCAGTAATGTAATTTTTGAATATTATAAAAAATGCACATAAAAATCACGTTATAAATATTATAAATCAGGTAGGTAGGTGATTTACGTCTAGAGCGTATGACGCGTGTAAAATCGAAATTCTTAAATAAAGGAAATAAAAGAATGAAAAATACAAATTTCGTGTAATTCATTGTCTTAATGTATTAAAATTATAATGCTTACATCGTGACCGATAATCTTTGTAAAATTTTCATGTGCGCTCTGTAAGTTCTTGACGCCGTCACTAAGGGCAACATTGCACGATTTCATAAAACTGCAACGATCCTTCGTGGAAAAATATTATTTTTAAAAACCTAAAATCGACAGTCAAACCATACCTATTAAATTGCGATTTAACCACGCGTTTATAAATGCGTAGAAACGATACTAACAAGCAAAACTCATAGGTAAGCAACGAGCTTCACGTTAGAGCTCCCGTTGTGTTTGTAGGAGTGCTACGCCATACGACATATAATACATAGATAAAGAAAGCAACTTTATACAATCGAGAAATAACGATGCTCGCGCTCCCTATTATTCAAATCTTTGTACCAATCGAAACACGAGCACACCTATAGGTGACGATAAGAATTACATCGATTCTTTGAAATTCTATTTTTATCTGTCGTACGTTTGTAAATATTATGAGCAACGGTAAAAAATTATCTTTCTAATCTCATTGTAATATCGAATGAAACTATTTATAAATGATCGTAAAGCTGTTTAATGATTTTAATTAGTAGTAATCAACGTATAACGACGATATAAGTACGATGACGTTGTATTAACTGACGCATGACGTCATCCGAATACGACAGCCATTTTGAAAACGATCAATGTTGTATATATATAGATATATTTGAACACACATATACCTTTATCTTTCATGATTTCCACCATCGAACGTTCGATATGCACGGTTCATGGCCAATCAGACTTTTTAGTTTACGCGCTTTATGATGTAGTAATAGAGGAACGTGCGAATTGGAACGCCGCGTATCGTATGCGTTTTCGATTTATCGTGCAAATGGCGGCTCTTGCGATATAATCTGAATCATTTTTCGGATATTACACATACGAATTATATGCAATTTGCGATAATTAGTGCGATAACATACTATTGGTATTGAAGTTTGAGAAGATTTATTGTAAACATGGTGAAACTGCAAAAGAAATTTTTTGCTGGTGATAAAGTTTTTGCGAAAGTTCGAGGTTACCCGCCATGGCCAGCTAAAGTAAGTACTATCTAATTTATCTAAAGTGATTCGACGAATATTAGTGGTACCTTATAGATAACGTAATAGATTTCATCATTTAATCAATAATACTTTTATATGCTAACATTATTGATAGCGTTATTCGTAAAGGAATTGATTAATTTTTTAACTCGCTTATAAATTATATTTACATAAAATTCATTTGAAAGTATAATTAGAATGGAATTATTTTTTTATCAATACTTTTAAGACAATATATTTCAATTGTTATGTGATACGTTGCTTTCGTTATGTGATTGTTTTAATGAAAACACATAATGAAACCATAGGCATGTTACATTATAGATTCACGTGTCTATCCACGTGTTTCATTGGTTCTATTTACAGGTTGAAAAGGTTACGGACCCGAACTCTAAAAATGCTAAATATAGCGTTTACTTTTATGGTACCGGTGAAACGTAAGTAATAATAGAATTCTTTTTAATAATTTATATAAAATAAAACGTATAATATTTATTGTTTATATAAAAGATATAAGAAACAATTATTTGAATTACTTCGTTTTAGCGCCGTATGTAAAGTTGAAGAACTATTTACCTATACCGAAAATAAAGCAAAATTTGGTAATAAAGCATTACGAAGAAAATTTTTTCACGAAGGTTTGCAACAACTTGAAGAAGAATTGAAAAACGAAAAAAGTAAAGCTACTGCAGATTTACAAGGTAATTTGTAAAGTTATAAGATGTAATATGCCTTAATACCTCAATTATTTTCTTAAAGATTATTCGAATGTTCTAGAATCAAATATGGTAGAAGAAAGTGGTACAAAGGGTAGTAGTGTAGCTTCAGAAGCACCAAAAGCTAGTGCAATGGATAGTGATTTGGAGTCTGGATCTTTAATAATTGATGAAGGAGATAAAAAGAAATCTTTAAAGAGAAAACCTTTTTCTACAACATCTAATAATCCAGTAAGCCTTCTCTTATTTTATTTCATTCCAGTATTTTTTGTAATATGGAGGCTTAGATTCTCTTGTATTCTTGTATGCAATATTGTTCACGATACACAATTATTGAAATCATGTCTCCTATAGAAAGTTAGGAATTGCCGACAAACATTTGTAAAGATTAAAGAGTTTGTGCGATTATTCCTTACATTGTATGCTTTTTAAGTAGATGCTACACGAAAAAAGCATTATAAAAAAAATTTTATAACTTATTTCTCAAATGAATTAGGAAACGCCTGAATTAAAAAAGAAACGCGGGAAGGCAAAGGCTTTATCTACATCAACAAGTGACACATCAAAACAAGAATTATCTCTTGATTCTCAAGGGGAGGATTCGCCTAAAGAAATCGTCAGCCGCAGTGGACGAAAAATAAAACCAAAACGTTTTGCAGATTTCTCAAGTTCTGAAGAAACAGAAGGTGCTAATAAAAGTGGTATTTGCATAGTTCATATTTCCAGTTTGGCAGTATATATGTATATACACACACATATATATGTATATTGCAAAGCTGTAATAAAAATTTCAACTTATTTTTACAAATTTGACAGAAAAATATCGGCCTATATTAGGTACTATTCAACGTATAATTTATTTTGGATCATATATGTCAGTGAAATTAATTATAAACAACTCGATGCGTGTATGTATGTGTATATATATATATATATATATCAAGAACACAATGTACAATATTTTCGTTTTAATCTTTATTCTCTTAACAGTTCTAATGGTCAACAACGTAAATTTCTTGAGACGAATTATAAATGAAAATTTTCAAATATAATAATGTAATTGTTTATTTTGAATTTCTTATTATTATACATTTTGTTCTCGATAAACTTCTTTTCGTCGTGTCCTTCAAATATCGTTTACATATTTTGAATTAGTAGACGAGCTAGAATCCGAGTTCGTTTTTGCGTCCCCAAGAATTTATGTATTGTTATGTATGCGTGGAATTAAAAAAAAAAAAAAAAGTCCTTTTTATACGTATATTAAAGATCGATCCAATCAAGTCTGCGTAATAATATATTAATTATACGATTTTCAATGTCTGTACAATAGAACATTCTGCTAGAGGACGCGGCAAAAATAAAAACGATGATTCTATGGAGCATGCATCTTCTGCTGGAACTTATAAGAAGAAAACTGTGACCACGGAAAGTAAGTGTTAGAAAAAATACGTTTAATTCATTTACACATTTTTGTACATTTACATATTTTGTTTTATGTTAAAGAGAAAAATAGTGCTGGCGAAACATCGTTTCTGGACAAGACTTATGTTGTTAGTCCTCCGTTTTCCGACGCACCAAATCGATTTCTTCTTGCGCGAACGTTCGCAGGTGAATACGTGGGTATTAAATTAGACATAAACAGGCCAAAATCGTTTGATAACGAAAAAGCTAGAACGCAATGGGATTGGACTACAGCTCGAAACGCAATGAAGCTAAAAGCTCAATTAGAAAGCGGTGAAATTTTACCAGAGCAAGTCAAAGAAACATTAGAATTTGATATATATATACCAGAGGATGGAAAAATTCTGTTGGACAAAGATGGTTTGCTTCGTCGGCAATCTTATAAATTAAGGTACATAACAAAATTATGTTTGTCATTTGTAACAGATAAGTCGAATTATACAAGACTCTTTTATATTTAGATGGCTTCGTATGGAAGCACAATTGTTACAATTGGATTCTCAAATAAAATCTAATCTTGGTTTGGATCGGGCTAATGCTGACAAATGTTTAGAAGCGATGGATGAAGTATTGTCTCTTTCTATTGATCCGTTAATGTTAAAAAAGCATCCACGTTTGGTTGAAACTGTGAAAAGGGTAAATATTTGTGAGCTGATAGTAACTCGATGTTTCGATATTTTACGTGTACTTTTTTGATCTTTACAGTTAAGGCGATATGTTGGTAACTTAACCGAATGGAAGTTGAGCAAAGAAGACGAGGTAAATATTGTCGTTATTACGTGTTGTTAAAGTAATTAATAATTTTTTTAGATCAAATCACTTCCAATTGATTTTATAGGCCATTTTCAAGCAAAAGGCAGAACTGATAAGACAGAAAGCAGAGCATATATACAACAAATTTAAGGTAATTACTTAAATAACTTAAATTTCATTTTATATAGATAGATATAAAATCACAATAAAAATAAAATGATGCGAATACGCGACATTGTATTACAAAGGAACATAATATAAAAAATTGTCTAGGCCATGTTCACTATACCAGAGGGACAGTCGTTTTGGCGATCATTTTCTAATCAAGTGGACCATTTGAAAGAAGTAACGAAAGATTTTTCCCAAGAAAAATTTTACTCCTTAATGTCTGATCCTACTTGTCCAGGTGATATTATTATTTAATTTTACGATTGACGTGATTTTGAAGTTTCTGGAAATAGAGCAAAAAAAAAAAAAGAGAGAAAATAAAAATGGAAGAGTATATTACAATAAAATAAACTTATCGTTTTCAGGTGCTGATATATCGGAGAATACACCTGCGAATGATAGTGGCAGTCAAGCAGATACAGACGTTACAGTAAAAGTAGAATCGGAACAAGTACCTATCATATCTGAAAGCCCTAAAGAAACAGAAACCAAGTAATATGCATACATTTCGTATGATATAAAAGATTAACGTAGTTCACGTAGTTCACGTAGTTCACGTAGTTCAGTTTGAAAATAATCTATATGGATACATTTCCCTACTACAATATTCTATGGCTCTCTCTGAAATTTCTAATGTATTCCCTTTGGCGTTATTATAACACTACCAGAACGTGCACGTGTCAGAATATTTACAATTGCAGGTCGGTGATATAAATGACACTCATGCTGCCAAAACGTTTAATCGACACAAATTATACAAATTAGAAAAATGAATCACCTTTCTATAATATGTAATTGTTTCTTTGCTTTGTGAATGTAATTTATCTTCACATTGTTTTGATCGTACCAAAGCAGAATTTTCACAGTAATCATTCATAGTAAGACGGCGATCATCTTTACTTCATAACTACGTTTCTTTCAGAGTATCGATGTGAATACAGGAATACATAATTCATGTTACACATTTACACTATACTGACAGGCAATGAATGATGCAAAAGTAAAATAATTGTACAATGCGTTTAATGCGTTCCATTGGAATGCCATCAATGTATTGACTTATTGCGAGAAACGATTTTTATCTTTTTGAAATTCATGTTTCTATTACACTTTAAAGGCAAATTTACGTTGTCCGAGCAATAAGAAAATTCTGCTTTTTTTTTTTTTTTTTTTTTTTTTTTTTTTTTTTTTTTTTTTTTTTTTTTTCCTCTCTCTCCAGTATAACGCTGATGATATTTCGAAACATTTCTCAATATATTTTAAAGTCTGTTACTTTAGGTATTCTTACAAATAGTTATAGATAAATGCTGGATTATTAATTGTAGAAGGTATGAGTATACGTAGCAATAAATTTATGGTCGATATAAAAACAATGCGAACAACAACGTACGAATTATGGGTAAGTATTTTGAGTTTACTATATTTGAATTTACTATATTGTATAACGCAGGTACTTCATTCGAGTGAAATTAAATCGTTATTGATTTACAATATAATTATATATGTATAGATACATAGAGAAATGTTTCTCACTAAACCTCTTAAATTTGTTATTTAAAATTGCAATTGATTTCAGAAATGTTAAAAGTCGAAAGACGTCTTGTGATTTGTATCGTTTGTTTTATAATACGAGAATAATGGTAAGCTCCTAAAGTTGATTACATTATAATTAAATGTTCTTAATTATATATAAATGTTCTTAATAATAATAATCATTATAATATTAATAACAATTATAATATTAATAATAATAATAATCATCATAATAATAACAATAATAATAATATGCATGTAATCAGAAGTAAAATTGATCTTGTTCGGAATAATTGTGAAGATACTCTTATGTGTCTACAAATAAATAAAAAATAAATAAATAAAAAAAAAAAAAGTAGTATTTTTATTGAAAAATATAAGTTACCGACAAAAAATTTGTCTTGCTTCAACTTTTGTATAAATAGAAATGTTTCAAATATAACATATCAAAAATATAATTAAGTTTGATTTTATGAATATTGATTTTGCTTTATTTTTTAAGAAGAAGAAGATAGGTAAGCGATTGGAGAGATATGAACAATAAATTATTACGATCGACATAAAGGTGCGAAAAAGTAAATTCTTGTTTCTCGAATGAGTATATTTTTTATAAATTACTTTTAATAAAGAGGGTTTGTGTGTCGAACGTTCGAGAAATGTTCGTATACGACCAGACGGTATCTTACGCTAAGATTATGTGTACAGTTTTTTAAATTTTAAATATTAAAAATTTAATATAACACTTGTCGACGAAATCATCGACGAAAATCGCCGGGCTGTAAACGGTGGCCTTTGAAGTGCATTGAAAACATTAATCATTTGTACTATCCTTGCAATGTACTTTTACAATAATTTATATCGATTCGTTTAAACTGTAGTTTAATACGGTAGAATCGCACCGAGTTTGTTTTCAAACATTGAAGATAAAAACTTCGCGTGTTTATTGCAAAATTATCTCGTTACGATAAAAGAAAATGTTTATTTCAAATATTTTGAATAAAAAATGTTACAAGGTATTTTCTTTTTCGAAGATTTAATCCTGATGTTCCACGATGGAATATTTTAAAGGAACAAAGAACGATATTCTATAAATTAAATCAAATCGTGGCGCATGATGTAAGATTTATTAATTGTAAAGATTAACAAAATTTACGATAATGTCGATCATTAAATTGTCTTTGTTATTTGTTAGAATAACATTTTACGTTTTACAGTGAGAACAAATTATAATCTTTAAATACGATTTTATCGTTTTATTATCGTTTCTATCAATTTATTCTCACGAGGCCGACGACGACGACGACGACGACAACAACATACTCGATTGTGGATTCGTTCGTTTACAAACAAACTTGCGAATATTTAATAATAATTCTACTTCAGAAATTGTACGTATAAATTTATAGATATCGGAACAAGTATCGTGGATAAACGATCAGGAAGGAATAAATCAGAATTCTTGTCTTTCATTACTCAGAACAGAATTTATAAATAATTGCGACAGAGATATGAATACATCGATTGTATGGAATTGCGTTCGCCTTAAAACGCATTTTAAACGTCGTATTTATACAACTTTCTCTCAAATTTTTTTTTCTTTTGCATCTTTTTTGTTTTTTTATCTTTTTTTTTTTCTTTTATTCGTACATATATACTATATACATCCAGCCTCTTAATCGTAAAATTTGCTAAGCCTCTAAAACGTGAATACTTAATACGTTAATCGGTACGTTGGATCATCGATCGATTTATCGACTAAACACCTTATTCGTACTAACTAACGATCAAAACAAGTACCTGTCGCTTTTTCGTTATTTTCTAATAGTTTGTTTTACTCTTTTGGAGTTTACTCCAGTATAATATTCTTCAACCAATCTAATCTTTACCAACTTTGATACAATCTTATCGTGGTGTAACACGAAAAGAAGCGTAAGTATTGTCGGTTTCTCACGGATTATGTGTATGTATGTATATATGTATGTATGTATGTATGTATGTATGTACGTGTGTCTGTACTATGTGTATATATCGTATGCATGTATTTGTATACAATGAATAATGCGAACGATCCACTATCCGCTTTCTATCTTTTGAAAGACTCGAAACACGTAATAAATGCTATTGCAAAAATGTTAAATGTTCATCGAAACGATCTTAAATTCCTTGGCTTTTGTTAATGACAAATGACAACGTTGCATGAAAAAATTTCTCTGAAAGTAATGCCTCGTATAAAAGAAACTATATACCTTCTAACAACGTACGATTGTATGATGATCGACGTTCGTAAAATCATTTTGATTTTGTTTTATTGTTTGTTTAAATAAAGGCATTTTAAGTTAAGATCGCGAGGTCCATCGTACTATGCATATATACTGGAACGGTATTTAATGCAACTAAGATTTTCGTCTAATCTAGTCATTTCATATAAAAAGTCACCTGAAAATAATTATATATATATATATATATATATGTATATGTATATATGTATACATATATTTTTTCCTCCCCTGAAATTTTACCAGATACGAATTTACTTTTTAAATTGGAGATGACATCCCGTAGGATATCGTACTCGTTAAACGGATGTCTCTGCCGACGTAGTGCCATTTACTTTCAATGGGCCGATACTCTCCTTCGATCGTATAAGATCTACCTAAAAGAATGATAAAAATTTATATCGCAAGTATCAATTGCATTACGTTATATTTTCTGACGATTTTTCTCTATCAAAAAAAAAAAAAAAAAAGAAAAAAGAATAAGAGAATATTTGTATCATGATTATTTTCAAATAAAATTAAAAAAACCAATAGATTTTTACGTCAAGTATTTCGTAAATGTTAGCTGTGTTAGCAGTGACAAAACCATTTATAAATACCATTTATTCAAACGATAATTTAAACTATTTTACTAAACGAAATGAAGAACGATGAGCGTACGTTTTCAACAAAAGCCATGCGAATACTGTAATGGAAACACTGAAGACTGTAGATCGATCGATCGATCGTGCGAAATATAGTAATGGCATGCAAAGTTTTCTCCACATTCACGGATATTGTTTCCATGGTCGAATTTGAACGATCAATGACTTTGAGAATAAAGGATTACACTTACGAACAGCGATCAATTAGATCATCGTGACGAAATACAGAATAAAGAAGAAATTAATGCGATATTGAACGGTGACAAAGACTTGAATCATGATGAGAAAATGAAATTGGATAAATATTTACGTAATACTATTACGTAAGACGTGCTGTGAAACTAATCTAAAGTTGAAATCGAATTATAGATTCTAATTATTATTATCCGAAGGTTTACTGCTGGATATCGCAAGATCTACTTTTCCTACTAAAATATATAAAATATAATAATCAATGGATGTCGGAAAAGTATAAGGTCACGATTCAAAGATGTAAGGGTATCGATTCCAGCAGCGAACGTTCTAAAAGAGGAATAGATAACTATAGTTCGCGAAGAGTACTCGTAATCCGTTCTAATAACGCCGAGTCGTCGAGGAGGAAACAATCTCTCCTCGATGAGTCGACCCGCGAGAGGGCAAGAAATCATGGCAGCCCCTTTCGTAAATTTACTCACAGCAGTGGTATATGGGGTATGTCGCATGCCGGTGTATTGGTGCTCTTGCTGTGTGTCTTGGTGATGATGCTTGTTAGAATTTAGAGTCATTTACGCTCGTCACCTTGATCGATATGCCATTGTCATCTTCGTCTTCCTCCGTCATCGTCGTCAGCCTCGTCGTTTCGTCGACCAGCAACGAGCCTTCCTTCTTGAGATGCTTCTTCGATTTGCTTACGCTACGGAAAGGAGAGAGAGAGAGAGAGAGAGAAAGAGAGAGAGAGAGAGAGAGAGAGAGAGAGAGAGAGAGAGAGAAGAAGAAGAAGAAGAGCTAGTATCACTAAGTTAAGTCTTATTGTTAGTCATTTCGAATTGTCTCTACGTACTTCATTAATTTCGGTTGTTTCTGCTTCTCGTTACTCTCATTAACTTGTTGCCAAATCCCACTCTTATTGACTTCCTCGCTGATATTGATGCTCGCCAATGGAATCTTCATAATATTTCCGTTTGCCAAAGATATTTGAATGTTATCCGGTGCTCCAAAACCGATGGGATAATTCTGATGTTCCTGTACCAATAAGAAAATACGATCGATCTTACAATCAATATTCGATTTCGTTCTAATCGTTTTTCGTGCCTGAATATACAGGCCATGCCAAAGAGCCGACTCTTTTTTTTTCAATGATTATGATAAAGGAATCGACTAATATCTATACGGTGAAAATCGTTTTAGTTGGTCGATTCATCGTTAAAATGTTTCAACTCGTCGATGATAGAATTCGTTGATGCAATTACAACCAGTATAGTATAATCGGAACTACGTGCACTTGTGGTGACGTACCGATGACAGGCGGAGGGTTCGACGACCAGCGATTTTTATGATTTTCGAGCTCTCTCTATCTCTCTCTCTCTCTCTCTCTCTCTCTCTCTCTCTCTCTCTCTCTCTCTCTCTCTCTTTCATTAAGATGCGTCATCGTCCAATTTTTGGGTAGTTTTCTCTCACGAATCGTCTCCATCCTCCGTGAGTCATGGTCCTCCCGTTAGATTATCAAACGAAATCTCTTTTCGATTCGCCCGTTATCGACATTAATTTTCTTTTTAATACATTTTGTCATCGATCCTATCGCATCGACTATTTGCTTCTCAGTGTGAGAAAGATATATGTGTATATCGTCCAAAGAGAATGTGTACCGAATGAATATCTGTAGTCTGTTTCTTTTTCTTTTTTTTTTTGAAGGGAAGGTGGAGGGTGGGAGAAGGAGTGGGCGAGGAAGGAGAAAAAAAAGATAAAAAAATAGAGTAAATTCGACTCACTGTCTGTGCGTAAGAAGCCAAGGGTATCCGCATCTTGGTACGAGGAACGTGCTGAACATGTAAATTCCTTGTTAAGTGTGAAACGAATTTCACGATTTCGATATGTAACGGTTATTAAAATTTTCTGAAAGCGACATAGCTTTGATATTTTTGACAATTCGTCAGTTTCGATCATCTTTTGTAGGAACTTGTATGTGAAACAAAATCTGGAATTACACAGAGAGGTGTTTGTATTTGTGTACTTCAAAGAACAATGTATTTTGACAGTTCAAGTCGGGCAGGTAGTGTACAAGTCTTTATCACTGCCTTCGATTTAGAACAATGTACGAGGACACATCGATAGCAAATCTTAGGACGGCGAATGGAAAATGATATTAGACCCGTCAACTTATAGGTAGTTGCCTATATACTTTCTTAATATACGTTATTTTTAGTCGAAGAAAAGTAGAAGAGAAAAAATTGGTCGTAGTTTTCTGTATGCGATCGATCGTCCGACGAGGAACATAACGATGCTCCTTTATACTGTCGTTTATTGTCTAACGATTACTTAATATATCATTATAATTATTACAACGTGTGTAACAAAAGCGAAAATGTACACAAAGATTCACGATAATCCGCGAGATTTAATCGGGATCAGAGCGTTGGACATTTTTCTAACGTATCGAATGTGTAATCTCTTCGTAAATGAGATTCTCACGAAAGCGATCAACATTAAATATATCATTGGCCTAATTAGTCTCTAATACAACAATAACAGCAATAACATCGTTGTTGGCCATCGTATGAACACCTAATACAAAGCTGCTCAAACGCTATACCTACTACGTATGTATATTGTATAGGTATATTTAAAAATTATTTACGACCACGATCGCTGCATTTCTTTTAATATCGGTCTGTCGGTCGATTGGAAGAAACAAAAAATAGAAAGGATTAAGGAATACAAGCGATAGGTCTTAATTTTACTTCACTCTTTCGAACATGTAAATCTCTCGTATAAAATTTGCCAAACGTTTAACTATTACTCTCGAGGTATAGGCGTTGGAATAATTAAAAAATTCGCTTCGTTCTAATTTCTTACCGTCGTGGTTCTACGCTCAAAGAAAAACGAAGAATATATCCCGAGCAGTTTTCTCGAGTTTTGCCTAAAATTACTTAAATATTTATCCGAGGCCCTTTTAGGCCCCTGAGAGGATCAATCTCTTTGACGACGTAAGCTGGATCGATCGTAGTCGCACATAGTTATAGTGACCACGGGACAAGCGTCGAGCTGGTGGTCATTCCTCGTTCGCTATTTACGACAAGCTAAGTTTCTTAATATTCGTCTGACGATGCTAACCTCGCCGCTCTCCAATTGGCGAAGATCGTCGGCGTGCTTCTTGCTCGGTTCCGGCATCACGTCGTCGAGTATCTTCAATTCTCGCTGAGTGAAGATCAAGTCGAGGGACTTGCGAATGCCGATCATCACTACGAGCTACGCAAATTTAAATTGAACAACGACGAAAGATACGAAGGATAATACATTAAAGATCGACTCACCATCAATGGAAATAGAATGGAGGTAGTGCTAAACGACTTGATGATCCATAGACAAGCTAGACAAGTCAGTTGTATCGCTGTGAATACGTGGACGCGTTTTAACGGCACCTGCGAAAAGACGTTTTCGTGATCGTCGGAGATCTTACCTTAATCCATAGTTTAAGAACGATCGACGAAGGATCATCGATCGACATATACCTGTCGAAGGAACATGTAGTCGGGTTGGTATTTGACCGGCATTAGCATGATGAGAATTCTATCGAAGAACTGGAGTCCTTTGAGAGAAGCCACGCCCATGTAAAGGAAGACACCGAATAGGACTGGCATCGGTATGTGCCTGAGCATCGGCGTCAGAAGAACGGAGCAACCGATCATGAGAAAGATCAGTATGTGCGTAACTCTCTGCTCTCGAACGCCTAAGAACTGTGGCTTCTCGCCCGGCGCTGCGCACTCCGACTCCAATTTCAACGAATTCACGTGATTTATGGAAAGCACGGTAGCCGCCACGAACCACGGTAAGCCCATCACCGAACAGACCTCTATCAGGATTGCCAGGATAAACAGGTCCAGATGATAGCCGCATCCTTTCTGAACGATCATTCATTTTCACTGGTTAGTTGGATTTCGATTTCAATTTCGAGGATGCGCGGTACGGACGTACCTTTAACTTGTTTTCCTTCCTGTTAACGATCACCGCCGTTATCTGCTGATCCATAAAGATCAGTATAGTGCCCAAGAGAGCGGGTAGAATAGCCACGATGGCGCTCCACCATGGATTATTCTGAAAAGGCCAAATCATCCATCCCCGGCCTTCCAAGGTCGGCTTGAATTCTTCAGGTACTTCTAACTTTGGCGTTGGGATACCCACGAAATGATCCAACAAGGACATCGAGAAGATCGCGATAATAACGGCAAAATCGCTCAACACTTGTCTGACCTGGAACGAAAGAGGCGTTTGCAAGCGCGTTCAAAAGCGCGTCCATTTTTCGACGGATCTTTTACGATCCTTTACAGACTTTTCTCGATCCGATGACATACCTTCGATGGAAAGAAAAGAGCATTCTTAAAGTCCTTCATCTCGACGGATAACAAGAAGGTGCCCATGAAAAGGATAATTGACATGAGGAACACATCGGGTACGTATTGCGGTACGTTACAACCCTCTCCTATAAGCGTGCCGTTGTAATTCTGAAAGGAGCGATAACGAGTCGTCTTATCGTTTCTTCGATTTCACCTCGTTTTTCCTTTACTACTATAAAGTTAGCCCGATCAAAGGATAATTCTCTCTTTTATATTTTATCTTCCGTCGAGGAGGAGCGACTCTCTTCTTCGAAAGCTTTGATCTTAGACAAACACGACTACACACCGAATCGGTCGTCTCGAGTCTTTGATCGTGTCATTTATTGGTATAAAAAGTTTCGACGAACCTGACACGTTGTCCGATCCAGCGTCGTCCAATTTACGTTCTCGGAGCCGTAGGACGAGCTATCGTTCGGTGGTTTGCACCAGCATTCGTAAGCCAAGGGATCGTTGGCGTGAGTATTTATAGGATACTTTTTGCCGATCGAGAGGACGTTTTCCACAGCCTGCATTATTTTATTGGAAAGAAACGAGCTTAGAGAAACGAAGGACGTTTCGTATAGAAAATGAGCCGTGATTCGGAAGCCCGAACCGTTCGATCGACCACGGTCGACCTAGATGTCGAAGGTTTTGCCGATGGTGCAATTTTTCAAGCACGCACACTTTAAGACATCCAATTAAGCCACGTACATCGTAGGTGTGATCGAAGGGCGGATTTGCAAACGCTACTTTCTGGTTAGCTATCGACTGTGTACTACTTACCTTGTAAATAAAAATGAAAGCGATGAGAGTGGCGAAATTTTCTTCGGTAAATCGGGTTATGTAGCAGACGAAGGCGCTCGCGTCAAGGGCTACGAGTGTTAACAGAATGACGGTCGTCCACGTACCGATCCAAAAGCGAAAAGACATGTAATTCCAATCGGATTGCTTGCAAAATTCATAGACGATCGTCTCGAAGACCAAGACCGGCCCGGTCGATCCTAAAATAGTGAGCGGTTGTCCCGAGAAGAATCCGTATCCGAGACCGCAGACGAATCCGGATACCAAAGATTCCATCGCGGCCATGTTCTTTCCCGTGGCCTCGCTCAAGAGGCCACCGAAGGTTATGATGGGCGAGAGACAGGCAAAGTATAAGAAAATGAAGGATGCGACGCACTGTAGAGCCAGCGCGTCTTTGAAATCGGAAAAGTAAAATGGCGCCTTTCTTTTCACGTCGTTTATCAAGCCTCCGAAAAGTCTTCCCGTTCTGGATAAACCGGATTCCTCCCTCTGCTTCTGTTCGTCGGCCTCCTCGTCGGCTTCTTCCTTCGGCTTTTCCTCCTTCGGCCTTTTCCTCACGTCCTACCAAAACGTCAATCACGCGACACTCGTTACGCGTACAATGAAAACGTAAAGCGATATCGGTCATTGAGAAGAAAAAAAAAGAAAGAAAGACGCTCTACTTGCGACGGTATGGCAGCCGGTGGTTCTATCCTGATGGTAGGATCCCACTCGCCCGGAGGCAAGACGGTCACCGCGTCTAGAAATTCGTCGATACCAGCCAGAAGGTGGTTCCTATTTTTGGCCTTGTATGCGACGTCGTGGAAGACCTCGTCGGACATTAGCGTCGCCATAGCACGTCCAATTTCGTGGAAACCCGAAATTCCACCCTGAAACATGACGCCTCCTCCGTTTAACCGTTTCACTCGAGACGATAACAACGTTTCGTCTTTTTTAAACATTATACCATAGGTCCTAGAAGAACGAAGATAAATCTCGTTGGCACCGGTACCTCCGTGAGATCGCCCATTATCCCTGCTTGACTGAGTCGTATGAAGGCGGACAAGGTTTTGTCTAGAAAATCGACCTCGCCCACGAGGATGTTGCTCGCTTCGGCACCGGCCGGTATCTTTCTCATGAAATGTGTGTTACCCTACAATTTGATATAGCCTCGTTATCCCATTGGTATCAATTCGCGCTGTAACTAAACGAAAGAATAAGGGAAACTAACCCTATGATTGGCATCTCCGTTTTCCAAAGCGGAAGAACTGTGATTTCTGCTGATCGAAACGCTGCTCGGACTTCGATCGATTCCATTGGCACCTGGCTCTTGACCTGAAAGCGATCTAGCTTACTGCCTACCGCACTTCACATTTATTATTTCATCTTTAATATCGCCGCGCCCAGATCGACGGAATCCTCGAGAAGCTTACCATTTCATTTCTTAAAAGCGTCAAACTTTCAAGCGGCTGCCATCGATTTCAGGGATCTTCGTTAACGGAACGTTGCTACGAGTAAAATGTCAAGGATAGTCCGTTCGGGATGGCTTTTCGGAAGGCTGCTCTACTATCGTAAATTTTCTCGACGTTTTTATCGCGAATAACAAAGGTAAAGCTTGTTCCTGTCTTTTAGCACGTCGCTTTGTATTTTCATTGCCCTTTCAGTTAAAAATATGCGGCGCGACGTTTACATATCACATACGTTAACCTACGAATCATTTGAAATCTAAAATTTCAAAGTGCAAAGGGTTTCGACGGGTGCGATAATTTATATATTAAAATGATCCATCTAAGCCTCGTCTCCAGAAATCGAGTGCAGCGGCCGAAAGCGTCCTCGTCCCGATTTTTCTCATTTCGCAATTACATTCGTCATAGTTTGATAGATTGTTACAAGCGCGTGTATGTGTATGTATATGCGTGTGCTCAGGCGTGTATAATACAAGAGTAAGAATGCAGAGATTTTTGGTAGGCCGTAAAGAATGAAAGCTATGCTATGCGAAGCGAATGGAGATGTGCGTGTGTATGTGTGTGTGTGTGTGTGTGTGTGTTAATTATCAGCAAGTAATAGGTAATTTGTAAAATGGAGACATTTAAAGAGGGAGCAAGCAGAGAAAAGCGGTTTACCGGGATTGCCGGGAATGGCAAGGAAGCGGCCGCCAGCATTCATCGCTGCTCCACCGGCCTGACTTGTTGCACCGGCGATCGCCGGGGCGGAATTCGATTCCTCCACTACAAATGAGCATGAAACACAGACCAGGGTCCTTCGTTTATTTACAAAGGAAGACAGAGTGCTACCGTGGCTCCGACGTTACTCCTAATTACGCGGAGAAACAACGTCGAATTGAGACGATCGTTGCGTCGGCTGATCGAACTCCATAAATTTTCTCCTTTACGCGCTAACTCGAAAACTAAATGCGAGTCACGCGAATCGCAAACTCAAAGACGTACTTCTTAGACAAAGGTCTTTTCAAACTCGACGCTCGCTCGAGTTGCGCAACCTTAAAAGCATAGAAATGCTCGCGGGATCTTTCCAACGTAATGTACCAAAGTTTCCGGATCGTTGCTTTTCTTCCGGCAATAAGTGGAAAAACGTTAGTCGACTAAGAATTGTCGGTTAACAATGGTTGAAAAATCATCGTAGACAGGATACATCGAGCCACGTGCACGTCACACAATAAGAACGAAACGTCATGCCTCGCGATCAAAAGTTTCGCAACGTTTCGTAGTTTGTAGTAGGGAAGTACGATATGGATCGGACATGATCGACTCGAGTTCGAAACTTTGATTTATCCTTTTTACATTTCGTGTAAAAATATTGCGGAAAGAAATATATACATGTATATATATATATATATATATATATATATATATATATATATTGTTACAAAATGAACGTCACACACTCAATCCTTACGACTGACATGTACATACATACATATATACATATATACACACATACATATATATATATATATATATGTGTGTGTGTGTATGTGTGTGCGTGTGTATATATATTCAAAAAATTATTCTAAACATCGATAGAACCATTCAAAGATAAATATAATAGTTAAAAATGTACATACATTTAAATGATCGAACCACATGTTACGGGATACAATAAAAAACAGACAAAAAGAGTGTTAAGAGAAAGACGGACCTGTGCAGAATCGTATAATAAAATCTATATCGATAATAACAAATCAATAATTCGACTATCTAACCTTTTAGCTGGCACATGGCGAACCACGCCGTAAATCCCACCACGTGGGGTATGCCAATTTCGGCTGGCGCATAAACAAGAAATCGATAAAGTCAGTGATTATCTTTGATTCGACTGATTCGAAGAGCGTTGCTTTTTTGAATTTTTGTTCCCTAATTTCGATCGAAATTGTTCGAATCGACGACCTTAGCAGCGTGTTACGATGAACGAAGAATAGAAATTGCAGGTGTATCGTTAGCATTAGTATTAATAGTTGGGCGGATAAAATTAGTCGATGGATATAGAATGAAAAACGATAAGGATCTGAGTGAATGCGCGTCGCGCTGTACAATAAACAAGCGATACGATCCTCGGTGAGTTAATCATAGGCTTTAGCGAACTGGCCTACGTTGTACCTGGTACCAGAAGGTATGGCCCTTTCAGATCTTTCGCCTCTTTCGAAAGTAGGGCCGTATTCGAGTTTGGACAACTGCTGCTGCGGCCGACGGAGGGCGCATAGGCGTCCCTGACGTCGCGACGCTCCTGCAAATCTGACGTCAACAAGGCATGCATACCACATGTACAGCCGTACTCTGGAAAATGCCGTGTCGTGGCTTTAGCAAACTCCTTTTATTTTTCTATTTACCGCAAAACCGACTCCTTCGCCGTTCCGTTTAAAGTCGAATTACCATGGTTTTCAACGAAAAGGAAAAGTTATCAAATCGACTCAAAAAAAACTACGAATGATGTGAAAGATCAAAGAAAAATTATATTTAATATGAAAGAAAGCAAAGAAATAAACGAGCGATATATAAATTAAACGAAAATAAAGATAAAAGAGTGGAAAGGAATTAATGGTTAGATAATGGATTTTAGAACTTTTCTCTCCTTCGAGCGTATCGAGCGCCTAAAAGTATGCAACTCCTCGTACGCGTACGCCGTTTATATCGTTACCTTTTCCCAAATACGATATACCGACTCTCGTTAAAACTTTGCCGTCTTTCGTAAATGTTATCTAAGACGATTGCATCCCCGGATTTATCGTAAAGCAATTAAGTCGTATATACTTTCCTGTGCTTATTTAGATAAAAGTTTATTTGATAAATCGTAAGATATATTGATGAGATCAAGAACTTACTCTTCGATGACGAATGATTACGTCCAATCTCTGCCAAGGATCTTATGATCGGTAATCTCGACATGTTGTTGTCCTTACGTCTCTCGTGCTGATGTCGATGTCTCACTAGAAGAGCTTCTCTTACCTGACGGAAAAAGGAAAAGAAAAAGGAAAAATAATATCCAGCTTTGTACGCCAGACACAATTCGTATGCATTTCGTTTACGCGAAAGAATAAGAATATTTCGAGAGAAACTTTTCGACGTACCTTTTCTCGAGACTCGTTCGACAGTGCACCTTTGTTGATCATATTATCTAGAACGAGATCGGCTATCTGTTCGAGACTATTGGCCTCCATGTCGAGCATCACGGTGCCATTCAAAAGCAAACTTCTCAGTTCGAAGAGCGAATGTAACGATAACGTAGCTACGTGCGGTTTGCTCCATCTGTTTCCACCTTCTTCCACGTCTTCCTCGAACTTGATCCATCTACCAAAGAGAATCGTTGACAGTTTTGTAAGAACAACGGTGCAGTTGCCGAGTGCAACAAATGGAAAGAAATAAATGAATAGGTAGAACGATGCGTTGCCTCGCGGTTTCCTTCCATTCCATTTCATCTCCATCCTTGACGAGTTCTTCCATCTCGGAAAAGAGAGGATGCGATTCGTGAGCATCGTCCCCGACTTCCTCGCCAAGAATAAATTGCACTCTCTGCGCCGGCGGCGTGACTGAAAGAGCGGATATTACGTTTTTCAATGGTTCGTTTCATTCGGATAAAAGGAAAGAAAGGACACATACAGATATAAATAATATACGACGAATGTATATGATTGAATTAGAAATCGAAAGGTGAAATGGTGTCGAAATTAGGTAAATGTCGTGCCTCGATAATGTTTTTGCGCCTTCGTGCAAGCTTTATGATCGATAATTGGATGGATTTCGATGCGAGAACGTACGTGAAAATGACGAATATTTCAAAGAATTGATTAAGGCGGTGCAAGAGATATGCGAGAAACTAGAACGATAATGTTTCGACTTTGACCTGGAATTGCAAATAAATATTTGATATTTAAAATAGGTTAGTACTCGATAGATTCGTCAAATAATCCTGCGACATTTGGATCGAGTGATACATGCATAACATCGACAAATATTTTTCCAAACGAACAAACAACGTAAAGCTGCTACGTCGTAATGTCTCTTTTTATCGGTAGAGCAAGCTCTCTCGCTTCCTTCGTGCTACGATACAACATGATATAATCGAGTAATCGCATAGTTATGTGTTCTCTATAATAATAAAAGAGAAAATTTTCTTTTTCTCTCTTTTTTTTCTTTTTTGCGCGCGAGATCATTCGTATATATGTTCATCGGAGAAAGAGCTTTTTCTTCCTCGTACTTCAAAAGATCTTCTCTTCCTCTTCTCCCGCTTTTTATTGATTTTTTCTTTTGAAAAGAAAAGAAGTCTCGTTCTCAGCGTTCTCCTCGCTCGTAGACATAGTGCGATATAAACAAACGTACGTTTCATCGATAAGACCACGTTTCCGACAATGAATGTGATTAACGAGATAAGAGGATCGATCGAACGGAATATATCTCTATTCAAAGGTAGTCGAATGAAACCAAATATTTTTCTTACAGTCCAACTCGTATTTTTGCTCGTCGCGACAGACTCGTATAATCCCGTCGAATTTCAAACGAATTCATAATTTATTGGAACAGTAGTCGCGATAAAGAAGAACGAATCGCTTAAAGAAATTTTTATGTAATCGCATTGCTCGATATTTTGATCAACTTTTTACGTGCTGTCGACTCTTATGTAATACGAATGAACGAGTTAGGTGAAAAATACAGTGAAAGGAATTCGGTGATCGCAAATATTGATAGGAATGCTCTTCCGATGAACATACGGCGTGATTGTACGTGCACGAAATTGTATGCGGATAATTCGGGAGACTTAAAAGGGGCTGGCTTACATATCATCTCGCCGTCGGGGTCGCAAATGCTCGCGAGACGAGCCCTGCGCGTCATCACCAATTGTCCTGCAATGTCACGAGACAAAACACAGGTCTACCACTTGAAAAATCAAATTCAACTCTATCTCCTTTCTCACCGACAAAGCTCGATTCGACTTGGCTTTTGTCCCTTTGATCGAGCTTAAGGCCGCTTTTATGCACGATTTCGTTCGATCCTAGACGATCGAATCTTTCACGAGGCTATTCTCAATGACATTCTCCGATAGAAAAGAATCGCATGAAAGCGGCCAATAGCGTTAAACGGGAATAAGAACTTGCGCTTATTTACATCCTCCTTTTCTCGCGCATCGATCCTAGTATCGATTTTCACGATTCGATTATCCGTTGCTCGCGCTGTCCTTAGTACACGTTCTCGTTCGTTAAGAAGATAGATAGAAAGAAAGGAAGAACGAAAAGTAGGAAAGAAAAAAAGATGAGAAGAAAAAGTAAGGAAGAAAGTGGAAGGCCGTTACGGAGCAACCTCCGGAGAGAATTGGGTTGAAAAGCCCTTTTAGAGAGAAGGAAAGAGAGAGAGAGAGAGAGAGAGAGAGAGAGAGAGAGGTGTATCGATCAGCGTCCTGCATACTCGGTGTGCCAGAAGGAGGGTGAATACCCGTCCGAGTCTCGTACAAGTGGTTGGCGCTTTGCCACGCGCCGCTTCAAAGTGCAATGCAACGAGAGCAACGATCCGTCTCTACTTCGTCTCGCGTATATCGTTTATATGCTCTCCTTCCATCACCTCCTTCTTCTCTTTACCCTAAAAACGCCTTAACATTATTCCTAATACAAGCCCCCCTGCTCTTTCAATTATCCGCTCCAAAACTCGAAATCGTATCGTTTAAACGACAACGTCGACTGCGCGGATCGAGAAAAAAAAACAAAAATATATATATATATATATATATATATATATATATGAAGAAAAAGAAAAAACAATAAAAAAAAAAAAGTAGCACTACAGCGACTCGACTTACTAGGTCTTTCGTTGTCGATATCCTCTTTAGTGTCTCCATACGATTGCCGTTGAGAATGATGGTGTTTATGATGCCGACGATGTCTTCTCTCGCCGGGTAAATGTACGCCCACGTAGACCGTGTGTGCTCGATGACCTGGAAGCAAATGAAAGAGAGTTCGCGTTGGTCCGCTTCACGATCTAGGATTGCGGCCGGATAATTTCAATTCCATATCGATTCTTCTTTATATAGAAATCGACACATTCTTGGATCACAGCTAGAAATGAATAATTTCTGGATGGGAATCGATAAATGAACGAAACGGTACCTACGTACGCATGTTACGCATACCTACATGGGAATATCTGTACGGTTTGCTTATATCGTTCAAGATCGTTCGAGCGAAAACGACCTCGATTCGATCGCGCGTCGTT
Organism: Vespula pensylvanica; assembly: GCF_014466175.1. Classification (NCBI taxonomy): domain Eukaryota; kingdom Metazoa; phylum Arthropoda; class Insecta; order Hymenoptera; family Vespidae; genus Vespula; species Vespula pensylvanica. Next base: position 522,346 of record NC_057690.1, on the reverse strand, counting down.
CATCCGCGTCCACCCGATGATTATAAAGACGTCGAAATAACGATTTTTGAAGCACCTAGTACTACTTTCGTGTGAGCAAACACCGAAGCCAGATTCGTATTTGGCTGACCTATGCGCGTAGAAAGGTATTATTAGCGATTAGCGAGTCCTTCCTTCTTCATCTATATTCGCTTTGGATTCGGGGTGACGGCTGCGACCTTGAATTTGACGATCTTACCTTCATAATCCTTTTCGGTGTAGGATTGATGGGTGATACGAGCGCCTGGATCTTTCGGTGCCTCATCGTCGGCTGTTCCGGCCACGTGGGCCGCGCCTCCTCCTCCTCCTACTCCTGATGCTGTTGTTCCTCCTCTTCCTCCTCCTCCTCCTCCTCCTCCTCCTCCTCCTCTACCTCCGCCTCCTCCTCCACCACGACCTACTCCTATTCCAGGCTGCATCCACGGTCTGCCAATTAAAAATATCACATAATGTTTTTCTTCCCTCGGCTAAATAAGAAAACAATCGAGAGCCCTAAATAAGAAAATAATCGACGTCCCTCCTCGTTCGTCTTGATCGCTCTCGAGGGATCGCGAAAGATTTTTCCTCAAAGGCGGAGACGCCTTTGTACACGCAATCGCGGTCAACGCACCGTTCTTAATCATTTCATTTCCTCCCCAGAAAAGGCTTTGTCCGTGCCGCAACGCCTGCTTCTTGATTCACCGTCTACCGATCTTCTACTTGTATTTTATCGCCTCGATCTTTATCCCTAATGAGTCTCGTGCACGCGGGAATAACAACGACTTCATTAGATTACAGTATCTCGTGCATCTACCGATAGTTTCTCGAAATATCTATTTCGAGATATTACGACGCGGTTTTTGATAAGATCCGAGAGAAAATGTAATTAACGTTGGATAAGGACTTCCTAGTTGGTAGTATGGCGTAGCACCTGCATTTGATTTACCATTATAATTCTCTTCCTATGTAATAATTATTTCAAGCTCGTTCAACGTAAACGTTGTCGCTTCGTGCTTTCGTTCCATTGCGTGACACATATAAATTTTAACGCCCACTCCGCGAAGCTTCTTTCCGCGACTCGTCCATTAATGCGGCACTCGGATGAATTTAGAACGTTCCATGGTAATACGAAACTCTGTGAAACGTGCAAGTTACGACTAGAAATTGCGATCGAATATATTTATAACTCGGTCCGATATCGTTTCCTACGATCTAGAAGGGAATTACAAAGGATAATATTAGGATAAAAAAGAAGAGACGACTCACGTTCTTTTTCCAAGCGGTTCGTCTTTCATGCCAGAGCTAATTCGATGGCTCGTACGGTGACCAATTCGATAGTTCGGACAGCGTGAAATTTCCTATAACGAAATCAAGGGCAAAAACTTCTTCGGAAATGAAAAGAAATCCTATAAATTTTCTCGATGCTCGATAAACGCTAAAGGCTACGTGCGAGAACAGAGAGATTTAATGGAACAAGGATGTCGTTCAAAAGGAAGAACAATGGACACTGTTGGACAAACGCGAACAGCCAATATTCCAAACAACGAGTTAAGGCGACTAAGTTATAATAATTATCGTACATGTTCGAGGACGGTTCGAAGAAGTTGATAATCGAGGACACGTGACGTTATGCCGTATGCCGCATTCAAAATGAAAATTCATTTATGATATATGCTCTAATTTAGTATTTTCAAAGGCCCGAGTGATTCTTAGCTCGATTGTAAAATAAACATTTCTTTAGGATCGTATGACGTAAATTACGAACTAATTAAACACGGATCGCGTTGATATCGTTTTATCGCTTCGAAGAAATTAAAATGAGTTACGCAATCCTCGCATTAACTTGAATTGTGCCTTTAAATCGCATCAAAATTCGTATCTTTTCAACGAAACGCGTAACGCGTTGAACGTTGAGAAGTATTCTTCCGTGACGGTGGGACGTTCCCCGAGTTATTTTCATCAAAGTGTAAAATATGTGACTAATAATACGAACGAAAAATCTTTCCAACAATGAGAAATAACGACGATCGATATTTATTCACGTAAAGCGTTGATTGCATAATCGATTGTGTCAATCGATATTTATTTCCACAGATGTTACGCAGACGTTTCCCTTAACAAGATCTCTCGTTCAAATAGGCGGTGGCTCGAATTTATCTACAAAGAATGCTTGAATTTGCGAGGGCGTGCTTTCTATGTGTAAAAGAGCGCGAGAAACGTGTACTTAGTTTGTCGGAGATAACAGCAACGATTATGATGCTGCTACCAATCATGACGACGACGATGATGGCAATGATGATGATGATGATGATGATGATGATGATGATGATGATGACGACGATGATGATGATGATGATGATGATGATGATGATGGTGATGGTGACAGCGACGACGGTAATGACGATAACGTTACACGGAACGGAAGTAAATTGATTTACGAGCGGATCTTGCCAGGTGATTTTCTGATTAACTTACAAACGCAAGTACGAATGTTACGCAACGATGTCTTAAAATAAAAAAGTTTTACTTATACAAATTCGATTCGGAGTTGAATAAAATTGTTGACGAACAAGAATATAAAACCCATTGATTCGTTTCCTCGCTCGATCTCTCAACGAGAAGTCGTTGAAAACGAATTAATCGACTCGAGTTTTTATCCCAATAAAAGAGCTCGTCAAAGTTTATAGAAACGATCTTTTAAATTACAAGCGCGATGTATCGCGATAAGGATAATGGAAAGCGAAAGAGTCCAAGATAGAGATAAGTACTTACAACGTTCGAAGGATCGATATCTCTTAATTCGATCTCGTCGAGATATTTCAAATCTGTCAGTCTTTGTACGATCTTGATCTCGATGAGGTTTGATCCACGCTGCGATAAAGAGACTTCTTCTTATACGATTCTTATAACGGTTACACATGTACGAGATCGTAAAGAATCGGTGCGCATATCGATACGCTCACATCTGCGAAACGGCTGTTACTGGAATGTGTTGGACTGATTGTCGAAACGATTTCGTCGGAATCGATCGAATCAAGGACGAATTTACGGAACGTCAAGATCGCGCTGACCCGTGAGCGACGACGATCGGTAGCCGTCAAGTGGATAATTACCACGCTACGATTACCTACGTCTACCTATCTGGCGTGCCTTGGCATAGTGAATGCCTATCTCGTCCATAACGCGTCTACTAATAAAGGAGGACCGAGAGGACGGAGGGGCCGTGTAACCGAACGATGATCATTTAATTGTCGAAGGTCGTACCGGCGTTCGTCGCGCCGGTACAAGGGAAAAGTAGTTTAAACCGTCGCGTCGTAAGGATGGATGGATCATCGACGATCGTACTACGCCCGTGATAGTCGCGTTCGAAAAGGAGCAGCTCGAGCGCAACTTCTTCATCCTTTCGAATTACGAACATTAATGAGTTTACTCCGATGAGTCATATTAACGAGAGCAACAATAACGTCGATGAATGAAAAAGTCCTTGCTTTATACAATTCTTTTTTTTCTCCATCGTTCGTGTAATCACGCAGTGACCGCGTGAATAAACTCGTTAAGGATGATAATCGAGTCATTAATATACGGCATAACAATACGACTGACGCAACCGATAAGAAAACCATCGTCTTCGATTTACAATTAGACTTTCCAAGAGTAACTCGGAGAGAATAATATTATAAGGAGCTTATCGATGAAAATGACAACTCGTAATTATATTAACGTCAACCAGTGAAAAATCTTCCTTTCCTCGTGGAACTCGACAACGGCACGTTTGTAATTAAATCGAGCGAGCAACACTTCGGTGTTGCGACACGTCTCTGGAATAACTCGCACGAAGCGGACGTTACTCGAAGTTTGCATAAAAAAGCAATTCAGCTACTTCCAAAATATCCTCTATCTCGATTGCGAAATTAACGCGATCCGACGGGCGTATAAATATTTCAAGAACAAATTCAATTATTCTCGGCTGTAATTAGACGACATGCGTCGTTTCATTTTTCCTTTTTCCTTTCTTTCTATTTCAAATTCGTTCCCCTCTTGGCTACGGGGAAATGTTCGAACCAGAAATTATATTGGGCCGGGCATATCGAGAGGGCTTAACGACCTGGAAAATTTAACTAGAGAAATTATCGATATATCGTTGAAACGTGAAACGTTCACGGGCCATCATCGATTACGAATAAGAAGGCGAATAAAGGCGAAAACGACGTCGAGGAGATCTTAATATATTTATGGAGTGTCGCGCAAATGTTATTTGTTCGATATCTCTTAGAGATTCATGGACAGATATCGAAATTTATAGGATATCCGTTTTACGCTGAAACTTTTTGCCAAAATTAAAAAGAAAGAGAAAAATGGAGCGGTCAAAAAATTCAGCAGAGTCATAAAATATATGACCGAAATGGGTACCGAGATCGATATCTAGCTGACTACACGCTTTTCCTACGTACTTCTCTTAGCACAATAAAATGCAGATTTATGACTTAGGTACGCATAATCGCAAATGGATCTCCTATTGCAAACACCCACAAGTGTGCATCGTAAGCTTTATAAACGTTGTCGACGATGTGAAGGGACACGTAACTAGCTCTTACGTAAACGACACCACCGGGTATATACTCGTCGCGAACGATTGCTAAGCTCGAATCGTTGGCAAATCGTACAGAAATCGCGTATAAATCGTACGTATAATCGTATGAAAACCTGTGGACGGTACCGATATCGATCGTTCGTTCCATCGTGTAAAAGATTTTTATTTTATTTAAAGGTTAACAGTTTTTCATCGACCGTATCTTCTACTCGTGTTTTTATCGAAGGAAGTTCGGGACCAAAGGGAGAGAAAGAGACGATCGATCGGTATTGCAATTACATCGTATAAAAGCCGGTAAGTATCCGAAGATTCTGTACGTCGTTTAGGTCGAACGCGTTACACACTGTCCGAAAGCTTTCGCAATATCGTTGTTATTACGTAAAAGCTTTCCACGCGCACGGAAATAAAATAGAGAGAATATTTGACTAGCTTCTGTTCGAAGTAGTATAGCTGCAAGTATTCTGCAGATATAACAAAGTAGCAGAGAGAAAGAGAGAGAGAGAGAGAGAGAGAGAAAAGGGAGAGGAAGATTACTACGACAACAAAGCCGAAAGTTCATACGAAGAAATCGTCGGAAAGCGTAAATTGAAATTAGTCAGCCTTGAAATCAAATTAGTCAATTAGGTTTGACGGAAGAAGCGAAAGCATCGTTCAAATTCCGTTCTACCATTATGGCGTTTAGCGTTTTGATGATTCGATCGTTATCTCTTTCATGGCTTAATACCTACATAGATAAATGGTACGCATTAACGTGGCTATTGTGCGATAACGTGAGTTTACGTTCATATAAGGTCGGATTAATTTTATCGTGTACGATTATGTGAAAATTTTTTATCCAAACTATTAAGATAAAGATAAAGACGACTGGCGAGAAATGATTATCGTAATATCATTATTATGTCGTTCTTCCTGATCTCGTTTAAAATCCATTAGGTTTTTGCAGTAATATGATCATTTAGAATATCAATAGGAAAATTCTCTCCCTAGCTATGCTGAATCATCGCGAATGATTCGAACGAAGCACGCTCCCTAGATCGAGCTAATCTCTCGATTTATTTGAAAATTTACTGTTTACTCGTTCGAACCAGTATGTAACGTCGCGCATCAAGAAGAAGAAGAAGATCGAAGATAAACCGAACCGGTGCTATTATACGCGATTAATAATGAAAGAGTCATCATAATAAGCCACATAGTAGCACAACGTTTATATCGAATCTTATACTTGACACACCTTCGATTGCTTTCTAACGCACGATTATTCCTCGTAATCATTATTATTATTTCAATTCCAAGTATCTAGCGAATTGATTAAAAGTGGAGAAGGTGGAATGATTAGATCGCGAATGTTCATTCTGTCTAATTATACAAATATTTGCGCCATTGAAATAAAACACGAGTAAACTCGTTTTCGTTATTATCTTTCATAGGAATTATCGAATAATTAAATAAACGATTCGCCGAATGTGGGCGACGATCGATAAATCAAGGTAAAAGCAAATTCGTTTCGATATTTCATGGGCAGCGCGTTTATCAACTTATATTTAACGAATCAATCTGCTTCTACCATCGACGTATCGATAATTTTAATGCTATCGAATGGAATGAATGATGATCTCGCAATGTTTCTACCCATCGATGTAACCTCTGTCAGAATTTTAATCCGATATCTTTCCGATACGAATGCAAGAACATCCGCAAAATGATATAAAAACAAAACGGACGATTCAATATCAATCATTTTTTTTTTATCTTTCGTACACGTTCTTTATCTAAGTTTCGATATCGTAAGAATTCTCTTCTTAAAAAGTGTTTCTTATCGAGCGATGGCGATGTATCATAAAGCGATGTATAAATAAAAAGGAAAAGAAAAAAAATCCGTCCTACTTGTAAAACGAATATGAGCTATCCATTCTCCGAGTACGCTGGAAAAAAGTCCAAATCAAGTACTCGATCCAATCGATGCAGTCAAACTTTGCTCCTTGTCCTTTCGAGAATGAGACAACGAGAGAGACAGAGAGAGAGAGAGAGAAAAGAAGAGAAGAAGAGAGAAGCACTCGTGCGACTATGTTGCGTAGGCGAAAGATTTTCTCTCGGACGATTTGTGAACGATTCATGCACTTCTTACACGCACTGCACTTGCGTCGAAAGAAACGTGGTGAATGCACGCCGAACGACTGTTTACTAACGCATCGCTCTTGCGTCTGACCGAACGCGCGCTTCTCGTCTCGTCTCTTCTATCTGCTGTCCGTCTTCGTCTATCTATCGTATCGGCAGCCACGACAAAACGACGAACGTATCGGAAGGACCAACTCGGAAGGAGACTTTCTATCTCGGACGATTGAAAAATAGGATGATTTGTGCGATAGTAGAAGGTGGTAAACGAATTGCCCTTTGTAATTGCCGTTATCCAAGAAGATAAAGATAAATACTTTGACTCGAGGTCGAAACTACGATGTTAGATCGATTTATCGTCTCTCCGAGAGAAAAACTGGAACGGATAAGATAAAATACGAAATGAAATAATTGTATGCCAAGTTACGGGATTATCTACGTTGCTCGCCTTCCGATCTTCGTGTACTTTTGCGCGATAAAGGTCGATTAAGTGATTTATTTAAGAACATCTATCTGTATTAAATTATCGTCCGATCCATTACTTTCGATTGGTTCGTAAAGAAAAAAAAAAAAAAAAAAAAAAAATTGTGATGCCGAAAAATCGTCGATTACGATCGCGAGGTTTGACCGGCGCCAAGCTTTCTCCGTGTATAGATACACGCGCGTGTTGATAATATCGAACGCATGTAATACGCGCAACTCAAGATCGGACTCAGACTGGTATATATAGATGTAATAGATTCGACCATCGAAAAACGGACGCGCTGTCTGGCCCGTCTCTCGTTAGCCGCCAAGGTCGTTCTTCCACCCTTCACCTCTTCGAGATTATCTCAACGAAGTTCCACTCGGCGATATCTAATCGCCATTAGATATTTATTAAAGCGACAAAAACAACTATATTCCAGTTTATTTGCGCTAGCCTCGAGATGCAATGTAACTTAGAAAAAAATATTCTTTATCCTCCGTTCATTTACGGAGTGCGGCATGTAGAAATTTTGCATTTTATCAAAAAGACTACTTGTTATCTCGCTTTCTCAAATAAACGGATAAATTCTACCTCAAAAGTCGAAAAAAATATTTACTTTCGACTTACCCTCTGCTTCACTGACAACGACGAACGCAGAGCCGCGTTCCCGACGGTCCTCCTCCAGATACTGTCGCTTTCTATCAAGCTCTCGGCATCGTGCCGTCCGTCGAGAGAGCTACGCGTTGCCGTGGGAACGAGAAGCCGCGACGATCTCGATTAAACTTTCATTTCAAGATTCGACTTTGCACGATGCATCAACCGTTCTTTCCTAAAATCAACAAAAACGTGCTTGTAGTCGTAGCATCGCGCGTCGTTGGAAATACACGTTGCGAAAGAAAGCGTTTCGAGTTCTAACGATGTTATAATACGTGTATATACGTATACTTATATATATATATACATATATATATATATGTGTGTGTACGTATAGATAAAGATGCAAAAGAGAAAAGGCCTCGCCCTTTATCAGCGACGGAGGATAGCCGTGAACGTTGCCTTGAACTTTTCTCGTCCCTCTTTTTTACCTCGCTTTTATTTCATCGAATCATCGATTGCGAACAAACGCGAGAAGAAGAAAGACGCGAACTCTCGCGTCTATCTCGATCGAGTTCGGTGACACGCGACGCGCCTTCGGACGGTCGAACGCGTTCTCTCCTCCCCCGCCCCACCCACCGTAGACAACAACTTATATTTTAACCAGCTAGAAAAAGGAGCACGAAACGAAGTTTCTATTCTCTCGAGAGATAATGGCAAGGCGAGTTAATCCGCGACAGAGTTAACGTTCGGTCAAAAGTGGGTAACGATTCGCCGACTCCGTTAATTCGATTTGCCGAACTTATTAATGAGATCTCGGGGGATGGCGCGGACGTCGGACTGATTCACGTATTTCCTGGGCGTATTCTTCGCGAGCCATTCGTAATGGCACCTTAGCGCGTTCTCATTTCGAGGTACAATGTGAATCCCCGAATCGTCTATATTCTTAAAACATTGAGACGCACGAGTTTTCGAGGGGTCGATCCACCGGCGATAAGACGCGCATCCTCTCGAAGAAGTGGCGTCGAGTTGTCGCAGAAGAGAAAAAACGCGAGCTCTCTCGGCCAAGTCCAGTTTTGTGGTCCGATTATAGTAAAGAGGGATGAAGATTGATGGATGGACCGAGAAGAGTGTAAGAGATAAGTGAGACAAGGAGTAAGAAAGAGACAGAGATAGACAGATAGAGAGAGAGAGAGAGAGAGAGAGAGAGAGAGAGAGAGAGAGAGAGAGAGAGAAAGAAAGAAAAAGAAAAAGAGAGAGAGAGAAAGAGAAAAAGAGAGAGAGAGAGAGAAAGCGCAGATGAGCGCGTATCTTTGGGAGGATTCTCTCCCCAGATTCGGAATGTCCTTTGCGCGGCGTGCGACGCGTATCCGCGACGCGAGACGACTGTTCGCCGCGCGAGCTGCCGCGAGTTCTTGCGTAACGCCACGAGATGGCACTAGAAGCCAGCTCGAGCAGCGCGCGCGCCGGTATTGATCCACGTGCGTGACACCGGCCACCACCACCTCTCGCGCCTTGCGACTCATCTCTTTATATCGTTGCCGATGAAGTTTCAGAGATTATCTTCTTCTTCTTCTTCTTCTTCTTCTTCTTCTTCGTTTTCGTCTTCGTGTTCGTCTTGTTTTTCTTTTTTTCTTTCTCTTCCTCTTCTTTTTATTCTTCTTCTCTCTCCTTATTTCGTCTGACAATTATTTGACAAAACGACAGGCCCCACTTCGAAACTATCCCCGAAAGATCCAGCTCCTTTATCGTAACATTCTTTTACATCCAACGCTTTTATGTTATCTTTTTGGTGCTATTCTTCTCCGTCCTTTGTTCCAACGATCAAAAGATATTGAAGGAGAAAGAAAAGTGTTCAGCTAGAGAATAATTTTATAACTTTCTCCGTACGAATGGAAGAATGTTTCTATTTGTAATAAAAATGCAAACAAAGGTAATACGAATGTAGTGTTATAAAGTTAGGTTCGAAGGAAAGGCAGAAATAAAATCGAAAATAAGACTATCGGACGATCGATAAGTCGAGTTATCCAACGGTTACCCGTTTAAGATAAAAATGCTGTCTTCGCGATTTATGATCCGTAATACAGGTTTCTGTAGAGGAGACATCTTCTTTACCGACGATCGATTCTCGTAACTCCGATAAGATATCTCGCAAGTAAACTTTCCGTCGTCAGATATCGGCACCGTCTTCGTCGAGTCCGAGTTATTAAAAAGAAGGAAGCAAAAAAGTAGTAATAATGATAATAACGATTTATAATCGATTTGATCAGGGGAAAAAGATGAAAGATAACAACGGATGAAACAAAGCTATCGTAGAAACGTTTTAGCGAATCGAAAAGCTACTTTTCGAGGGTTCTTTCTTAGACGATCGACCGAGTCACCTGTTAGGTGTCAATTATGCTATCTTTCGACAAAGATCTCTATCCGGAGGTACACGGAAAGCACGAGTCTTTAAGGTCTGTTCCTATCCCTTGCAGGATTCTAAATCCGTGGGTAGATCTTAAAAAAACATTTAACGAATTTCTCGCGTTCCCGAGGCAAGAGGAGGAGCACGAACAAGATGATCCTTTCGGTTGGGACGGCGAGATCCCATGAAAGAAAGTAAGTAAAGCTGTCAACGAGGACGAAAGAATAACACGGAAGTGGATCATGGAAAATCAGATAAGAAGTCGTCTCTCTTCTTTCCGAGGTTTCCATTGTTTGACTATCTTTCTCTTTCTCTCTGGAGAATTAAGATAACGAAGTGAGAAAGGCGAGGTGGCGAAGGACGCTCCACCCTGGTCGGCCCTGTTTGAGTTTCCAACAGGAACAAACCGGGCGCACCTACTCTTTCTTTTCTTTCCAAGCAAATATGTATGTACGTACGGATACGCGTACTATTACGGTGCAGGTATTCGTCGTGCGTATCTTCGCCGTATCTTGGTGCGTTACCTGTGCTAGCGAACTCGTAAAACCTGCTAATAAATAGTTCAAATCAAATTCCATTTTTATCGAGAGTCAATAATACATTCCGTTAAAAATTTACACGGGCAACAATATTTTCATACTAGTCGTAACACAATGTGGCATTATCGATAGAACGTCTACGGCGAGTTATCGTGAAATTCCGTGAAAAACCGGACTCTTTCCATGGCCGTCGCTTACTCGTATTTACAGTCCACTCGTGGCTCGTTGGAACTCGAAAAGAGCGACTCAAATGACAAGGAGAAGAACCGCAAGCGGTTTTTCCGGCAACGATGCTGGCAAATATTTACAAGAAGCAAGAAGAAGAATCTTCTTCGCTCGGTCCGAGCGTCGCGCCAAGAAACGTCACGCCGCGTGTTACGTGATTCTTCTTAAGGATTTACGAGGTAAGATTATAAAGTTGTCAAAATGCGATGAAAGAGAGAAGAGACGAGAAGAGAAGAGAAAAGAGGAAGAAAGAAGGAAAGAAAGAAGGAAAGAAAGAAAGAAAGAAAAAAAGAAGTATTTCGACGGCACGTATCGGTCGGCGTTTGGAAGGACTTTTCCTCGATAGCGACGCTAATGTCGACTCGAAAGGGCCAAGCACGCGTTTATAGCCCTTCCGTTTGCTTAGGCAAATCGAAGAGATTTCGCGGCGAGAGCTGGCCCCTTCCCCTCTTCTCCTCTCCCTCTCTCGGCCGTGGCAATAAAAAACTATTACTGTGGTCATCAACCTTTTTAACGGCGAAAGCTACCATTAGTAGGAGGCACGCTAATCGCGAACGTTGTAACGTCAAAAATTATGGGCGCGCGAGGATGTACCGCGCCGTCGTAAAACCAAAGCACGATTTACATTTGTATACGACGTGTTTATTTCGTTGCTATCCCGTTCGTCCGCGCGCTCGACCAAACGATAGAGACGTAAGCCCTCGGAGGATAATAAATCTTCTCCTCCTCCGTCTCGTTCTCCTTTTCCTCCCCCACCCCACCTCGCCAAGAGCATACGTAAAACTAACGCCACTAGGTTCTTCGCGACTCGTTCCGACGTAATCGCAAACGAAGTAGATCGAGATTCGTTCTCTATGGAAAGGAAAACGAGCATGACCGAGGGATCTTACGGTTATTAGAAGGAAGCTTCGAAAGATGGCGATCGATGATCGATGATCGGAGAACTTTTTTATACCGCGTCTCGTGAGCAGTAGATCGGTAGATAAATCTATATAGCTAGGCTACTTATAGATGTATAGCGCGAGGCGAATGTAGGAGTCAGCGTGCGTCGAATCGCTCGAATCGATCTCACGCTCCCACAGTTTGTCGGTTCCGAATCACGGTGGGTGATTATGAAATTCTGTCACAACAGCTCGAGAGCTTAATTCGTCTCGATGGCTTCGTCCGATGGCTGCGCCTGGCTCGAGCTCCGAACCGATCGGATCGGCCGATGCCTCGGGAGATTCTCACGCAAACGCAACTCCCCCTCTTCTTTATTCCCCTTCTTCGCGGCGAGTTCTGCCCGACTCGGCCGACGATGAATTTACAAAGACGGACGCGTACATTCTATTAACAGCGAGCAGCGCGACGACAAGGAGATCGAGGAGGAGGGGAAGGAGAAGGTGCGTGAGAAAAGTCGAGTCGATGCTATCGAGGAGGTATCGGTAAGAGAAGGACGAGGACGAGGACGAGGACGAGGACGAGGAGGAGAAGGAGGTGGAGGAAAAGCCTGAGAGGGTTAAAGTCTTACTTAAAGGGCGCCTCCGCCCTTAGCGAGGACCGAGGTCCTCGGATGTCGTGCAACAATGGGGCACTTAAACGCAGCGAAAGCTTAAGTCATCGTAACGGGCAATCACCGAGCGCTGCCTCCCAATTATCTCGGGGCAAAACAATTAAACGCGACGCGCGGATGCTTTCTCGGATACGTCCGACTTCTCCAGGAAGGACAAAGGGAACTGCATCTTCATCCAATTAGACGATAATGGAAGACGGACGCGCGTTTTGCCACGGGGCCCGCGAGCCAAAGCGTCTTCTTCTTCGATCTCGGAGAAGAATGCCACAGATGGATTCCGTTCTCTCTCTCCCTCTCTCTCTCTCTCTCTCTCTCTCTCTCTCTCTCTCTGCGAGGTCTTCTTTCGAAATTTCCTTCCGTATCCTCGACTCGGCTCGAGGGTTCGCGCGACGCGCTCGAGTGGGCTTCAACGGAGCTTATGCCAGCCGGAGTTGTTTAAGCGCTTGTACAAATAGAATACAAAGCGGCGAACAAACAACGGCTAAAAGGTTTGAGTTGTAACGCGCTCGGACGCTCTTCGCGCTGGCAAACAGACCAATCGAGAGAACTCCTCTCGCTTCCCCTCGCTTCGTCTCGCCTAGAGTCCTCTCGCGATCCATCTTCCTCGCCATTTTGGTATACCCTACTCCTACGGTCTACCATCTTTCTCTTTCTCTTCTTCCTCTTCTCCTTCCTCTTCCGTAGCAAAAATAAGCCTTTCGAAAATTGCACGAAAGATTCGGAAGCTTTCATTCGGAGTTTCCATCTCGATTTCTCCATCTCTCGAGGTCGATAGGAACGTCGGCTCGCATTAAGCCGAGAAGATCGCTACCATCTTCGGCTCGACGCTCTTCGAGTTTATGCCAAGTCTATCTTTTTAGGTATGCGTCACGTCGGTGTACGATGGAGGAAGGAGTGGAAAGAGGGTCAGGCGACATTGGCCAAGTGGAAATAACGATTCTCTCTCTCTCTCTCTCTCTCTCTCTCTCTCTCTCTTCATCTCTCTCCCTCTCTCTCCGTCTCTCGGACGTAGGAGACAGGTAGGCAGATAGGAAGGATCGCGCAACGGTACGATCACTAAATTAAGCCGGATTAGGCTAATCTGGACCCGCGGATCGTTAATTAATGTGGCTATTAGTCAGCGACGTTGACTATTAATTCGAACCGATAGCAATGCCCCGACGATACGTTATGGCAATATCGTGTATTTGTCACTATCGCTCGGCTCACAAATTGGTTACAGCGCACCTGGAATGCCGTGCGTCCTCCCATAGGGATTCGTGTCCCTGTTCCCGCTCTCCTCTACCCATTCGTTTCCATCTCCATCGGTCGTTCGCGTAGCGATCGCGAGAAGGCGTCGATCTTTATCGTCCCTCATCAACGTCGATCCGCTAGGTCAATTTATTATCGTGTCCTAGGACCACACTCCGCCACGCTCGGTGGCATAAATCGTGAAAGGACGAGCAAAAAGATCGCCACCGATCGTCAACGGCATAAGAAAAGTTTCCTGAAAGAAAACATTCCGAATTGGTTATCCTTGGTGATTTTCCATCGAGAGCTGTCTCTTTCTCTCACGAATTTGTCATAGCCAGCTGACCGAGGAGGAGAGAGAAAGAGTAGAAAGAAGACGTAAGTAGGTATATACCTTCTTCTTATCCCTCTGGCTACACTCGCCACGAAACCCGGATGCACGCCGTTTAGGATCTCTTTTTCTTCTTATCCCCTTTCTTCGAACCAAAGACACACCCCCTCTGCCCCTCTCCCACGAAGGTTTTACCTGCCTCTCAATGTTCGTATAAAGTTGTCTTCGGTCTTTCGTGTGTATGTCTGTGTGTGTGCGTGCGGAGCAGCGTTCTACGCGACACGTTCTTACCGATTCTCGCTCGTGAGAATCCGAGCGTTCGCGAATGTTCGAGCGAACTCGAAACGAACGAATTTCATTCGAATCGTTTGCGCGGCAAACGACGTTGCCCGTGATCATTAACGATTCTTTACGCTTCTCCGAGAAGTGGAAAACCGCCTGCGGAGTGTGCGAGCAAGAGAGAGAGAGAGAGAGAAAGAGAGAGAGAGAAAGAAAGAGGAAGAGGAAGCGAGAGAACGAAATGTTGGCTTCGCGGCCAAAATCATCCAAGAGGATGGCTAATTATCCTCTCGAAGAAAGAACGATGCGGTATGGCGTTTGGCGCTTTACCTGGCACGACGCTTAATCGATTCGCCGCGGACGGCTAGACGGCTGGACGCTCTTCGACCGAGCCCCTCTGGTACGACGAGGTGATTTTACCGAACAAACAAGCTCGAAAAAGTACGATTCTCGTGCGAATCGGAAGTCGAGAAAGAGAGAGAGAGAGAGAGAGAGAGAGAAGAAGAAGAAGAAAGAAAAGCAAAGGCGATTTATAATGTTTTCGACACAGTCACGCTCGGAGAGTAAGTCGATCGACAGGTGTATTCATCGTAGCAGTTCTTTGTCGAAAAGAGAAGAGATTTATGCCGTTTCGCTGGACGTTGGACGAATCGAGGAAACGAGGAAGACGCTATTCCCTTTCTCTCGCGGGTGGTCGAAAAGGCCGAAGACCGCAGAGCGAGCCAGCGAGAGAGAGAGAGAGAGAGAGAGAGAGAGAGAGAGAGAGAGAGAGACAGAGAGAGAAAGAGGCGGACCGGTGAGCATAATCGGTACCGGAGTTACACCTATTTGTTCTTTCAATTCCACGTAGGTTAGGCATTTATGATTTTCCACGGTCTATAACTGGTACTGCTCCTCTCGCGGGTGGCCAAACCAGAGCAGATGCTCCGGGCTTCTCTCGGTTCGCCATTTTCTATTCTCTCGTTGCAGACGGCAGAAGGACAAGCGTTAGAACGAATTAGAATCGAATCGACGCGTCTCGTCCAACGAATTCCAGATCGTTCCGGAGTACGAGGAACAAGAATGTGGTACGACGATTTGCGCAAATTATCCGTCGAAAGAGAGAGAGAGGGGGGGGGAGGAAGAAGGAAAGAAGACAACGATTACCCGAAGCGACGCGAGAAACGATCGTGAAACGAGCGAAAAGCGCTCGCGAAAAAGGTGACACAGCACTCGTCTCGGACGTCTCTTCCGAGAAGATCCACGACGACGATCTATACGATCTTATCTCTTAATCGATCATCCGATAAAGGAATCTTTCTCCTTCGCTTCGACTTTGTTAGGTAGTAGGTAGTAGGTTTCTACCAGCGGAATGGCCGGCATACCTACGTAGTATCTTTTTTCCCTTCGATCCTCTCGATCCTTCCCTCTTGCTTCCCCTTCGAGAGAAATTTTTCGCGGTTGACGATTCCTACGACGCTTCAAGGATTTTCCCGAGTTTATCTCGCATTAAATCTATCGCACTATCCAACGATCCGAGATAATAAGATCGTAATTGCTGCGACGATTCGTTTACCTCCTTGTTCCGGCTTTCCTCTTTGCCTCGCTAGAAGAGAGTGAAATCGCAAAGACGTAACTCGTCTTTTCTTTTCTCTCTTCTTCCGTCCATCGACTCCGTTCAAGAGCCTGCCCAAGTTTCTCTCCAAGCTGACGCAAACTCTCGCACGCGAGAGCGAGAGAAAGCAATCGTGAGAGAGAGAGAAAGAGAGAGAAATTCCACTGCCAGCTGCGAGGAACCGGATCCTGACGGTTAATTAGTAGCTCCGATCATTCGACGATGAATCAGACTATGAGAACCATCGAGCTCTTTCTATGGGTGGCGCATCACGAGCCAAAGAAAGAAATAAAGAAAGAGAAACTAATAGCTTAAAACGTTGTACTCGTCGTGGTCGGAGGCACGATCGGAAAAGACGCTTCTCTAAAATACTCTCCCGAGGACGAAGCTACTTAGTCATCGATTCCATCGCGAGCATTTGCTACGTCATAATTCGTTGAACAGCTTCGAAGAATTCCTACAAACTTAAGTAACTACGTTTGGCTTCCTCTCAACGTGTTTAAATAAACGTAAAAAACGACAAAAGCCTTCGATCGTTCGAGAAAACGATGATAAATACGTTTAACGTTGAGAATTTTTAACGACAGTACTCGAAAAAGTGATTCGTAGGAGGTATCGGCTACAACGATTATTTTTCATATTGATGATACGAAGAGAGAGAGAGAGAGAGAGAGAGAGAGGGAGAGAAAGAGAGAGAGAGAGAGTGCGCATCCCGCCGAGCGCTAATGGATCGATCTTGGGTGGTTCCAAATCCACGCGATCGCGAGATCGAGAGATCGAAGAAGGAAAAGCTCGCTCTCCTCTCGATCTCTACTCGTCTTATTTCTTTTTTCTTGCTTTCTTTTTTAGACGAACGAACAACGCGGAGAAAGAGGACGAAGGCAAATCCCGCGGGTTTCCCCCCACCGAGTCGTCTTCGCGTGTCAACGTGGGCGGCACTGTCGTCGAGTCCTTCGTAAAACGAGACTTGGCGTACGGACGAAACTGGGCCCGCAAGGGCCTCACGTCAATTTGCCTCGCGTGTCGCGTGATTAACGCAACCTTATTAAAAGGCACGTTCGTTGGTTGGTTCGTTGGTTGGTTCGTTCGGCCGCGACGAAACGTACGGCCGCCCATTAACCTTAGCGAAATCGTGGTGGCTAATTAATCGGAGCAATTAAGAGGAGAAGAAGAGGAGGGGGCCCACGGATCCCCGCGTGGATCGCCGAGCCGCGACGCGATGATCTACGTTCGGTGCGTCCGCGCCGATTTATTAATGCGAGCCAAGGGCGAGCCTTTCCACGCTACGGGGTGGTCCGAAACCGCGAATCGAATACTCGCCGAGTAGGCGAGACCTGCTGGAATAAAGAGAAAAGGAGGGACGATAAAGCCGATCGAGCTGGCTCGTCACGTATCGGACGAGGCACGCGACGAAGCTTGCTCGCGTACAGCTCGGATCGATCGATGATCGAAGGAATGTCAAAAATACGAGCTATTCCGGTCGCGCTGGCCCACCCGGAGAATCGTAAATGCCCGTATAAAAATAGTTATCCAACGGGGTGGAGGTGCGTCTGGTCTCGACGCGACGCGAGGCGAAGCGCAGCGATCGGGGCACGCGCGCGAGAGAGCCTCTCTCTCTCTCTCTCTCTCTCTCTTTGTCCTCCCTTTCGAGCCGCCCCCTTCCCTTCGGCCACGCGACCTTTTTTTCTCGCAAAGAATCGGTAGGCCCGCGGCGTTCGACGATACGTCATTTCTTGGCAGATCGGCCGATCCATCGATCGGTCCATCGATCGAGCACGTATTAACGCGTCGCGTCACGCCGAGAATGCGCCTCGATGCGTCTCTATTTCTTTTCTCCGGACCTTTTAGGCGGCCCTTCCGGACCTTTTATCCTTTCCACCCACCACCACCATCGTCGCCACCATCGGTACATAAGACGACGAGGAGAGCCGCGGCGATCGATGTCCACGCACGAGAAAGATTTATCGACCGGTTTCGCGAGTCCGACTCCTTTATTCCCTACTCATATCTCGGCGAGGACCGTCGGCGAGCGGACTCGCGCTCTCGAGTCGCGAGATCGAACGGAGGAGAAAAGTTCGCGCATAGAATTTACGATTAGGTTGGACCCGAGTGGGCGGTCCGGATAATTAATGAACGATTCGAGCGTCGGAGAGAGAGAGAGAGAGAGAGAGAGAGAGCCACACTGCAAAGAAAGTCATCTTTCCAAACAGGTGGTTCGCGAGTTCCACGGAGTTCGCACGTTTAATCCCGATGGAAGGAAGGATGGCACGGTTTTTTCGAAAGAAAGAACCAATTTCGTAAAGTCACCGTACCTATGCTCGACTATATCGTATCCGAGCAGAGCCCGCGGGACGAATGGGATTAATTAATATTAGTAACACTGGGGGAGGCCGTAATTAATTACCGGAGCGACGTTGGCCATTCGTCTTAATACGTGCGCGCTATGCGCCCCGTGGCATTCGCTCGTTTGTTCCCGGTTGAGCCAGATAATGATCGCGACCTAATGAAAACATTATGTTCCTCGAGGCTCCTCTCTCCGACTCTGGCTCGCTTCTCTCTCTCTCTCTCTCTCTCTCTCTCCCTCTCTCTCTCTGTCTTCCCATGCCGCTCGCACGCGCGTTATTCCTCGTACAGCGCTGCGCCATTATCCTTTCGGCGATCTCAGCTGGAAGAAGGGACGAACGCGCGAGAAACGAACGACTGGTCCCTCCCGAATTTTTATTAGTTACTTTTTATTATCATTATTACGATATCGTTTCCGTCGATATCGCATACGACGGCTATTCGACGAAATTATTTATAGCTGCCTGCCGAGCTACGTTCGAAACGAATTCATTAATACGTTGCGAGAATCTTTTTCCTCTTCGAGCTCGAGAACCGAACCACGACGTACTACTTAGCTTTATCTCTCGTCCCTTCTTCTTTCTCTAGAGGATACGCTACTAGGTACGTTCGAGATGAGCCGATGGTAATGCGCATTGATCGCCTTCGTGCCGGCATTGTGCCAACCGTTTGTACGACAATAAATACATAAATGTTTGCCCATAACAGAGAGGATAATTCGCTTTGCAGAGACCCTATGGGACATGGACCAGGTATAAGTACGCTGCTGCTGCTGCTGCTGCTGCTGCTCCTTCCTTCCTTCCTTCCTTCCATCCTTCCCTCTCGATAATCCGTCGTTCATTCTTCTCTCCGTTTTGGTATCTCTTGCAAACGTATCCGTTGAATCGCTCTTTCCTCGCGCCAGAACGCAACCCCAATGCAACGGGAAAGTTTGTGAAAGACATCGACGATCGTTCGATGGTCGTTCGAAGAAGAAAGAGGATCCTCTTAACCGCAACGAAAGAAGACCGAAGAAGCTTCTCTATGTTCTACCGTTTTGGGCGCCAGCACGCTCTCACGGAACGATAATTGGCTCTCTCGGCGGATCCTTTGATGTCGTCCGACTCGTTCGCGCCCCTGCCAGAAATCCTTCGTAGGTGTTCCTACGACTCGTAGATCGCGCGACGTCCAAACGATTCCGCTTCGTCGGAAGCAACGGAATTCGAAGATGACGCGCGCGAGCCCTTCCTAATACCGGCCAATCCTTTATTCGTCTTTCACGCTTTATTCCTTTGGTTAAGGAGCAAGACGAGAGTTAAACTATATTAGACTAATCCCGTAGGATCCATCCTACGGGAATCCTTTCCCGCTGTTACCCGTTCAACTCGAAGGTACTCGAGAACGCACCTGCTCGGTGCCTCTCTCTCTCTCTCTCTCTCTCTCTCTTTTCTCTGTTCTCCTGAATAGCCAATTAGAAAGGAGATTCGTGTCCGTGGAAGCGTTCTAATGTCCGCGCTTCTTCGCGGAGGCGTCCTAGAAAGGAAGAGAGGGAGAAATGGCTGGAGGAGGCGAGGCGAGGTAGCTCGTAAATCTAAAAGCCGCGCTCAGGAACCGAGGGGGCTGTGAATAGGTGTAAATGAAGTTGCGGCCTGCGGGCCACCGCAAACTCGACCGGACCACCCCGTACCTATATTTTGTCGTCCTATGCGTGGCGCTCGGCCGCACCAAATAAATAGTCACGCGCGCCTACGGTGGCCTTTACTAATACCGTTCCTACTACCGCTGTCCTCCGACTCACCGCCAACGACGTTATCGCGCGCGACCACCTTGCACCCTGCACACCCCTGCTCCACGTCCCCCTCTTCCCTTTCTCTTTCCTCTTCTTTTCTCCTTCTTTTTCTTTCCCCATTTTTCGTGTTTTCTTTTTTCTCTCTTTTCCTTTCCCATGCGCTCGCTTCGACCGCGATAAAACTATTTTCGAAAATACGACTCAAACTAGATAGCAAATTGCCAAGACCACTCTTCTCTTTCACCCGTACGATCCAGATGTAAACGGAGGAATATCTGGATGATTTACTGGTCGGTCATCTGCGAGGCCATCGACGTTAAAAGCCAGATGCACCGAAACGTGCCGACTTTATTTTTACCGACCGGAGAAGCAGCAAACGCCTCTTACGCATCATCCGTTTAAATAGGTGGATCCTTGTGTCTTCGCCGATCGAACGAAATCAAATCTACTCGCGAAAGAGCGAAAGTAGAATCGATTAGGAAGTATTCGCGTAAACGATGCCTCGCGGCTACACGCACCTGTTAGAACGCGCTAGCGCGAGCCGTCGCAATTAACTAGGTAATTATCATAAGAGCGTCGAGCCGAGCGGCGGAGAAGGTAAGTCGTATCGTTCGTATAGCTGCTATAGACGCGTCCTCGCCCTCGGCGATCTACGTTGCTACGACGTAACAGGCAGCTTACATACGACGTACGCGACTATTCGATTATCGCGAGACGTTGTGTGCACGAGCCACGAGTACTTGGTTACATAGGTCTATATCTTACGTAGAACGATCGATCGCCGATCCGTCTCTGATCCTAGATCTTTCTTAATCTCTTTTCCGTCGACGACACGGACCAAGATCGTCGTATTTATTTTTGTGCATCGAGCCGCCTCCTCTGCACGATCTACACAGGTACGCGCGAAAGCGAGTATTCCAGAGTGCTGTAAAATATGAGGAAAAGAAGCAGCGCGAGGGAATACGAGTGAAAAATCCTTTCTTTATTCGCTCGCGACACGACCGCTTTAATCAGCGAGACGCGATCTACGGATTTATGGAGGATCGAATAAATCGAATAACCCAGGACGCGTAGGTTTCTCTCGTTTCGACGAGCAGATCGTACGGTATGCGAAGGGAGTTTGTGACAGAGGAAAGAGAGACGAATGGAGAAAAAAAGGGAGCTTGCTGGACGGTCAGTCCGTCGTCCGAGGAAGAAGCAAAGACGTTTCTTGCGTCGTTCTCTCGACGGCAGAGCGAACGGAGCGCACCTTCGTGGACGGGCATTCCAAATGTAATTGCCTTGGATTTTGCTTGCCGACGATAAACTGTTCGCCTCCGAGGATCGGGGACGTCGGAGTTTAAACGAGTAGATGCGCCGTTGTAAAAACGTAATTGGAGTCATTGCGCGAAATTAGTTGCGAGCTCGCGCCAGAGAAACACGCAAAAGGATGTGCGCGAGCAAGCCTCTTACCCTGCTCACCGTACGAATGTCCTGCTGGCAAAATTTCGGCTTTGTTTACCTCCTTGTCCCGACAAATACTACTTAATATCTATCGGAGGTGCCGCTGTATAAAAAGAAAAAAAGAAAAAGGAAAAAGAAAACAGAAAAAACGGGAAAAAATGCGAGAGAGAGAGAGAGAGAGAGAGAGAGAGAGAGAGAGAGAGAGAGAGGCACGCGTGCACCAGCGGCGGTTGAGCGCCAGCAAAGAAATAAAAGTGGGAAAGAGCGACGGTGGGCACGAGTTCCTTGCTTGCTTTGGCAGAGGGGTGGGGGTAAAAGGAGAGGGGCGTGGCCTCGTGGCGGGGACCGACCCGCCTACCACCGGCGCTTCCCCCGACGACCACGTGCTCGCGTTTGCTCACCGATGCAAAGAGTTCCTTCTTCTCGGCGCGACGACGTCGATCGAAGCGTCTCGGCGCACTATCGCGACGGAACGTCGAAGAAGGTGACGAGGAAAGAGACTCTCCATGACTCGCTCGCGACGCACGACGAATGACAAAGGTTGCAAAATCGTACAGGAGCGAGAGGACGAGATCGAACGTCTCGTCGTTCGTTAAGTCGTATCTCTGCTTTTCTCAAACTAGATATATGGAAGGAATAGAGGGGGGGGGGCGCGAAGGCTGCTCCTTCGAGAGGGAGGAGAACGGTAGCGAGAGAAAGAGAGCGAGAGAGGCGGGCCGAGATTCGATCGGTCTGGGGGGGGTCTCGAGGGCCTCACCGATTCGATGGAAGGGGAGAAGTTTCTCTCTCTCTTTCTCTCTCTGTCTCTATCCTTCTCTCTCCTGTCTTCGCGAGGACGAAGAGGAAGCTACGGAGGTGGGAGGTGAGAAGGAGGAGGAGAGATCGGCTCCTCCACGGAGGAGCGCGTGCAGTCGGCTAGCCGAGGCCTATACTTGTCCGTCGAAGGGAATTGGTCTTGCAGCGATTCTTCAAAGTATCTCTCGAATAATCCGCGCGCGAGAAGATAAGGGCGTCGGATAGAGGCGCGATTCGAGGCGCGAGAAATCGAGCGCGTTCGCTCGCTACCCTTCGCTTCCGAACGAGATCGAGATAGAGAGAAAGAGAGAGAGAGAGAGAGAGAGAGAGAGAGAGAGAGAGAGAGAGGGAGAGAGAGCAAGGTCGCGAGGACGACGAGGTGCGAGGATAGAGAATAGAGGGTGCCAGGTAGAATTCTCGCCTCCCCCACCATCGACTCGACTCTTCCGAAGCATCGGCGTGCCGCGCGACGACACCCACCCCTCGAAGGAAGGGCCCGGAGGGTGAGTTTCCCTGCCCCGAGCAGACCGATCCTCGGACCCTTCCGCAGTCGGTCACGCTGGACTCTACCGAGCGCATTACGAGTCTTGCCTCTCTCTTCTCAACGACGACTACTACGACGACAACGGCGACGACGACGACGACGACGACGACGAACGAGGACGACGAGGACGACGACGACGACGAGGACGACGACGACGACGACGACAAAAGAAAACGAAAAAAATAAGGAGAGAGAGAATGCGTTCGAGCTGACGAGCGTTCGTTCGCTCGTGCGCGCATTCTTACGAAGGACGGTGTGATGTTGGACGGACGGTGAACAACGAGTTTGGTGCGCGGTGTCCTATCACGCTATTACGGATATCTCTAGCACTCTTCGAGCTACTCCAGAAGCCACGATAGCCGACATTACGGCAAATCGAGATCGTTGGCCCACCATGAGACTCTGGCTTTTCCTCGGTGCCCTCGGCTTCGCGACCAACGCGGTGCTCGCCGAAATTACGAGAAACAAGAATCGCGGAAGGGGTTCTATGTGGTGGTGAGTCATTTTCGGTCCGCTATCAGGACGATTCATTATTCTCCGTCCTTTTTTTCTCTTTCTTCGAAGCGGTTCTTTTAGTTCGGTTTAAGTACATTAACGGAAAACCGGGCGTTTATGGACGCTCGTCTTACCGAATAAACTCGAATTTCTCGTTCGTTTTAATGCAGGTCAGTGACGAACTCGAACGTACGTCGTTGGTGGTCGTGCGAAATTAAGATCCGTCGCTAACGAGCTGACGTAAATAACTATCAAGATATTTTTTATCGATATCGATCTTATTAAAACGAGTTATTCCAGTTAATCCTATTTAACGCGATCGCGCGTCTAGTCGGCTTTTCGAATCTTTATTCGATATAAATTTCCTAGTCTCGATTTATCTTTCCACGCCGCGAACCTGTAGCGTTAAGCGAAGTCGATTTATCGTTCGAGCCACTTAGATAGCCACTTAGGAGCATCGAGAAGCAGGTTTCGATGTGTAACAGGTAGCGTACGCCGTACCTGTTGAGAAAGAAAGACAGACAGAAGGAAAGAGAGAGAGAGAGAGAGAGAGAGAGAGAGAGAGAGAGAGAGAGGGGGGAAAGAAAAGACAGTAAAAGTCGGTCGACTTTAACTCGAGCGATGATTTTTGGAACGAACGAATCGAAAAAACGTACGTTGTCTTTGTCAGAGTCGTTGCTTGCTAGCGCTCTCGATTTATTTACCTTGAGTAAATGTCGGCTCGCAAGATGAGTTCGTCTCTCCGCGGTTCATCCTCGCGCTTTGCTTTTCCTCTCGAGTGTGCGTCTAGAAGAGGGTCGGCCTGAGCCGAAACGCCGTTGACAGGAGAAACGTCGCTAGGAGATCGGACGACGGTGATTAGCTGTTTATTATACCGTGCGACGACTGACTGGATCCCTGTACGCGCGAGCTATTTCGAATTGATGGGGTTGCGTCCGGACACGCGCCTAACCGTTTACAAGACGATATATCCAAAGCACGATCTGCCTCTCGTCTCGGTCGTACTCGCGCGCAACCTTCAACTGAGAGAGAGGAAGAGAGAGAGAGAGGAAAAGAGAGAGAGAGAGAGAGAGAGAAAGAGAGTACTCTCGTCCGTCTTTCTTTTCCCACGGAGGAACACGCGGACCTTCTCCTTCGATCGTTTTTCTGCGAGACGCTCCATCGATCGAGACGCGAATTCTTTTCGCAGGCTCCTTTATATAACTATGTACTTATACATAAGAGTAGGTACCTTACATGCCCATAGTTGTACGCACACGAACGTTCACCGAAACTGTTGAACCAGTTTCGTCTTTCGACCTAATCCTTCTCTTTACCCTCCTCGAGATGCTCCTCCTCGAGCGCGAATCTTTTTACGCGAGTACCCTCGCTTTAGCCTCGCCTAGTGTCGGCCCGAACGATCTTTCCGAACGAGAAGAATGCGCGAGAAAAAGACGCGCCTGCCCCCTTGTCCCAGCATTTATTCCCACTCCAATTTCTATCTTCTCCTTCTAAAAAAGAGATTCCGATCGGTCGAGATCGATCGAATAAATCAAAGCTCTTTAAAGGATCTCTTCCGTCCAGGTTCCTCGCCGTAGCGATCTCTGTTTGAAAACACGTCCTTAATTCTCTCGCCTCTGCCGGCCACGTTAAAGAGACCCTTTCAAAACGTTACCCCCATCACCACTCACCGCCACTCTCTCTCTCTCTCTGTTTCTCTTACATTAAAATTTTTTTAATTTATTAGCGTTAATTCGACGAATCGATCTTTCAGGGGAATCGCCAAAGCAGGAGAGCCGAATAATTTCCTACCGTCGCTCCATATGGATCCCACCGTTTATGCGACCTTGAGGAGAAAGCAGAGACGGCTGGTCAGAGAAAATCCAGGGGTACTTATGGCGGTAGCCAGAGGTGCCAATCAGGCGATCGGCGAATGTCAACACCAGTTTCGTAATCGTCGTTGGAACTGTTCGACCAAGAACTTTCTCAGAGGGAAAAATCTTTTCGGCAAGATCGTCGATCGAGGTAAGAATCGCGTCCGAATCTTTCCCCGCACTCCTCCTCTCCCGCCCCTTCTACGTGGAGTTTCGAGAACGAACGAAAAAGTCTTCGACGTCTTCGAGACTTTGAAGGAACTTTAGCTCGGAATCATGATTCGTGATAAAACGGCAGGTATATATAACGGACCATAAGGTGGACTCGTTCCACGTTCCAAAAAACCGTCCATTGTCCGTGCTCGTCTCTGACAACCGGTATTCCCGATAGAGATTTACAGAAGACGAGTTTCGAGCAGATAGAGAGAGAGAGAGAGAGAGAGAGAGAGAGAGAGAGAGAGAGAAGGAGAAGGGATAGCTCGCGCTCGCGTGCGTCCAGTGGAAAAAAAGAGAAAGAGAAAGACCAAAGTAGGTAGGTATCGTCCTTCGTCGCCCGCACCTTCTTTCTTTTCGATCTATCGCTCGAATCGTTCTCGAAAAGTCGCACGTGCTCTATGTAACATACTTGGCGACTTTGAGATCTTACTTCCTGTACTATTTAAAAGTGTTCTTCGTCTTTCGTCGCGATTCGCGTTCTCTATCTTTCTCTCTCTCTCTCTCTCTCTCTCTCTCTCTCTCTCTTTCTCTCTCATCCATCTCCATTCCCCCTTCTCCCATCTCCTTTTTTTTCATTCGCATGCTTCTTTTAGTTTTACTAAGTGGCCATATGGGGACATTCGACATAATGGGGTGGGAGCGGCTCGAGCGAAAAAGCTCGGCTTACAATCGCCTCGACGAGATCTAAAAGAGCCGCAGGGGAGCCAGAACTGGTACGAGAAGGTCCATTATCAGGTTGCAAAACATACATCTGGCCCGGCGAGGGCACGTGCCCGGGGCCTTCGGACGAAGGGCACGCCTCTTTCGACCCCCCGCGCATCTCTCTCTCTCTCTCTCTCTCTCTCTCTCTCTCGCTCGTCTTCGAGGCTCGTGCCTTCCTCCCTTGCTTTTCGCGCTCTTCTCTTCTACCGATGAATTTGATCGAGACGAAAAAGTGTCTATACTTTCGCAGAGATATTAGAGGTAACGAAAGTTCCCTTCAAGAGGTTCTTATAGCGGGCAGGTAAAACGGTTTTGTATTTCGTCTCCTCGACGAATCATCTCCTTTTCTCCGGAACGTCCGCTTTGCGAGGCCTTCGACCTTTCACCCTTAGCCGTCGTTGTCGTCGACGTTGCTTCGTGCGAACACGGACCAGTTTCTTTTTCTCTTTCTCCTCTCTCTCTCTCTCTCTCTCTCTCAATTCCCTTTTTTCTTTTCGCTTCTCTTCTCTCTTTGTCCTCGAACGAATCTTTTAGATTAGATCTCGAGAGGTTCCAGCGCGAGCAAGGGG
Source organism: Vespula pensylvanica (assembly GCF_014466175.1). Lineage (NCBI taxonomy): Eukaryota > Metazoa > Arthropoda > Insecta > Hymenoptera > Vespidae > Vespula > Vespula pensylvanica. Next base: position 495,701 of record NC_057690.1, on the reverse strand, counting down.
AAAGCGCAGATCGCTATCGGCGATCCGCGCTTATGCTCGCGCGCATACGCATTTCGAGACTCGGCCGAAAGGAGGGAGAGAGCGAGGGGACCGTCTCGAAAACTGGATCTCCTGGAGCATCGCGCGATTCGACGGACTAAACGGCCGTTTCCGGATTACGCTACGTTTCACCGCTTTTCGTATCTTTGAAAGAGAGAGAGAGAAAGAGAGAGAGAGAGAAAGAGAGAGAAAGAAAGAGAAAGAGAGAAGAGAGAGAGAGAGAGAGAGAAGAAATCTTGATACTTTTGAACGAGTTTGTACTCGATATTATAGCTGGTAGTGAGTGCGTCCGTAGCCTGTAATCATTCCGCCGCCAAGAGGCACCTACCGCATTGGTAGGTCCTCTCGACTGCCTGCCTCGGTCCTCTTCTCACTCTTTCTTCTTCTTCTTCTTCTTCTTCTTCTTCGTCTTCTTCTTCTTCTTCTACCTCTCCTTTTTCTCCTTCTTCTTCTCTCTTCTTCTTCTTCTTCTTCTTCGTCCTCTTCTTCTTCTCCTTCGCACGCGCGGGAAAGAGAGAGTTTAATCGCTCGGTAAGCCTCCGACGCCGATATCCGTTAAATCGCTTTTCGAAGGGACGTGTCCCGTCTTTCGGTAGGGCGACGCGCGAGACCGAAGCCGCGTCTTATATGGCCGAGGGATCGTCTTTTTTGCGATGGCCTTGCGCCGCTATAAATCGTGCCCTATGATGTGTTACATGTGTCGACGGCACGCCACGATTTCTTGCTAAAACGTGATCCGCGAGTCAAAGCGAGTCTACCGCGTGCGGCCAATTTTTGCTAAATTTTCGCGACTCGTTGTTCTCTGTAGACGCAATCCTGAGGCGCGATGTTTGAACGAGCCGATAAAGCTCACCTTCGACTATTTAATATTTATCTCGTACGAGACAGACATAGAGAGCGAGAGAGAAAGAGACTGCGCGTCGAGTCGTCGAGCGCAAACAGCGCACCGACTCTTGGAATCATCGAGCGATGCTTTCCTTTCTCATACGGCGATTCTTGCTTCGTCAGAGCAGACCGATAACGATTTCTCGCCTTGGCTCGAGACTTATCTCCGTCATCCGGTTGTTTGAAAATCGTAAAACCAAGCTCAAGACGGAACGCGCGTTAAAAAAAAAAAAAAGAAAAGAAAGAGAGAAAAACTTTGGGTGACCAGCCGTTTCCTCGAATCGCGAACGTCTCCTAACTCGTGATCTCATTCGTCGTGCTCGATCGTTCTTAATCTCCACGTTGGATCGAGCGATCGATAAGCCTTGCGCTCGAGTTTGCAACGGCAAGGATTAGTAACGACTGATACTCGAACAAATATTACCTACGTAGTACCTATCTGACTTTTTCAAAAGATTCGAGATCTCGTAAGCGACGAACATCGTACGAGAGTCATCGTCTTTTTTTTCTTCTTCTTCTTTTTCCTTTCATTCGACGAGAAAAGCGACGCTTTTTTGCTCTCGGCGTTAGAATCCTTCCCAGTGACATATTCTTTCCAGCAGCGTCAAGAGAATGAAAAAGTTTTCTTGGTAATCCTCTCGGTCATGGCAGTCCTAGATGATGACAAATAATATCTGGAACAAATCAAATTTAAGGGACGCTCCGTTCTCGAAGGATTCATCGTGGTAACGGTTTGGAACGGCCTAAATCTTTTACAAGGGAGACACTTTCCAACAAGTAGCATCACCGTTTCTACTGCACTGGAAAAAGACTTTTCTTCTTCCGTTTGACCTCCCTGTCGTTCTCTACACGCGGATTAAAGAAAATCGTTTCTTCTTTCTCCCATTCTTTCCTTTTTTTTCCTTCGTTTTTCAACCTTCTCGCTCGTCCGTGACGAATGACAATGTTCGCGCTCAAAAATTCGACTCGGAAAGACTCGATGTCTTATTTTTAACCGATCTCAAAAACTACGGTTGTTAGTCAAAAACGTTGATAGGTATTCGAAATGCGACAAAGAATCGAGGAGGCAACATTCTCTCTCTTTCTCTCTCTCAAAACGTACGAGAAAAATTTAAAGCCTCCCGTTGAGTACCGCTAATGATAGCCGGTGTATACCAGCCAGAATATTCTTAAAAGATGCTCTCGTCGTTTCTCGCGAGATTACACCGAAACTCGCGTACGCGAGTTTCGGTGTAATTTTCAATAATTCCCCTCCGTCCGAAGATCGAACGATTTGGTCGATCGTTCATTGGGCCACCCGTCGAGAGAAGAGAGTCTCGCTCTCTTCCTCTAGACGTCTTCAGCGGCACAAAGGTGCCGGCATCTTATACGTTGGCAACAGGTGCTTGTATCTTATGCAGATAAGGTCGAGGTGCTCGAGGGTCAGCCCACTCAGGGTAAAGGTCGCGTTGCCTCCTCTCTCTCTCTCTCTCTCTCTCTCTCTCTCTCTCTCTCTCCTTTTCTCCCGCAGCTCCTTCCACCTGCGAGCGGCCCTCTCGTGCAGGTAGTCCCCTACGGGGAATTGAGACGTTCGCCGACGTCGGCGCTCGCGACTCCCACGCGACTAAATGCGCCGGCTAAAGTTTTGTCCAGCTTCTCCTCCATCCCTCTCTTTCTCTCTCTTTCTCTCTTCGATACGATGCGGAAAAATGTCGGAAAAGCAAATATTACTCAAGGAGCACGCTTGATTTTGCTCGATTCGCAGGATGCCGAGAGACCGCCTTCATCTACGCCATCATGAGCGCAGCTGTGACTCACAGCATCGCGAGAGCGTGCAGCGAGGGCAGCATCCAGTCGTGTTCCTGCGACTATACCCACCAATCGCGCGCACCCTCCGCCGTTCGAGACTGGGAATGGGGTGGCTGTTCGGACAACATCGGATACGGCATCAAGTTTTCCCGCGAGTTCGTCGATACCGGAGAACGCGGCAGAAATCTTCGAGAGAAAATGAACCTCCACAACAACGAGGCCGGTCGAGCGGTAAGTCTCTCTCATTTCTATGAATAATCAAACCCATACTCTTGGACTTTCTAATTCCTACGAGATAATCTATAAAGAATTAACTTTATGTCAATGAAAGCTTCTGTGAATTAGCGAAAGTGGAATTTACCTACATTCTCCACGACTTTATTCCGATCGTAACAGTGCGAAATTTACCGCGCGTGCCTTATCGAAACTCTTATAATATCCATTTGGGTTTCCGAGTCTTTCGGTGCCGACACTCGCCTCTCGGTCGCACCCACTTTCTCGCTTGTTTTATTAGAATATCGCGATATCCTTTTCGTCGGCCGCCTTGGAATACCGCGCTTGGGAGGAACGCAGCGCGATAGTAGCCTCGCGAGAGAGATAGAGATAGTTAGAGAGAGAAAGAGAGAGAGAGAGAGAGAGAGAGAGAGAGAGATGGCTCGACGATTCGTTCTGTTGCAGCACGTATTCTCGGAGATGCGACAAGAGTGCAAGTGCCACGGCATGTCTGGTTCCTGCGCGGTAAAGACCTGTTGGATGAGACTTCCCAACTTTCGCGTGGTCGGCGACAATTTGAAGGATCGCTTCGACGGAGCCTCCAGAGTGATGGTCAGCAATTCGGATCGAGTACGAGGCAACAGCAACGCCATCGTGAGCAACTCTGCGAGCAATTCGGTTCACGGACATCGAGACGGTCTGGGTCGTCGTCATCGTTACAATTTTCAGCTTAAACCGTACAATCCGGAACACAAGCCGCCGGAGCCCGAGGACCTCGTCTACTTGGATCCTTCCCCACCGTTTTGCGAGAAGAATCCGAAACTAGGAATTCTCGGTACGCACGGCAGACAATGCAACGACACGAGCATCGGTGTCGACGGTTGCGATCTCATGTGTTGCGGAAGAGGTTACAAGACTCAGGAAGTGACGGTGATGGAGAGGTGCGCGTGTATCTTCCACTGGTGTTGCGAAGTCAAGTGTCAACACTGCTGGAGGAAGAAGACGATACACACGTGTTTGTAGAGAGAGAAAGAGAGAGAGAGAGAGAGAGAGAGAGAGGGAGAGAGATAAAAAGAGTTCTCCGTATCGCGAAACTATCGCCTTCCGGGTGAATGCCGATGTTCTCCCGAAAAAGAGAGTATTTCTACTAGCTTGCTCTCTTTTCCTCTAAAGGACCGATTCCTTCCTGGCGAAGGACATTCCGAGCTTCTCGAGATGCTCGGATGCCGAGGCTCCTCCTCCTCGCTCTCCTCCGCCTCCTCCTCAGTATTACGCGACACGATCTAAACTCTTAACTATATATTTATTGCGATCTATTAAAGACTGACTCCAAATGCCCGGGATCGTTCTCGAGCGATCCATCTTATCGAAGACATTAAATGTCGACGATCGCGGTTGCGTTTCGTTTGTAAATACAGGATTAGAAGATTAGACGATAAGGACGACGAAGTTATTCCGAACGTCTGCGCGAGCTTTTACGAGGAAAACAATAACGATCGATCCGACGTTTATTTATTTTCAACGACCTCTCTATTTCCCTTCTTTTTCTACCTTTCATCGACGCGCGCTCGAAAGCCGAACGCGTCTAACCTGTGCGTGTGCGTGTATGTGTGTGCGTATGTATGCGTGCGCGTATGTGCGCGTCTCTGTACATAGACGGAGTACGATCCTTTAGATTTTTAACAAAGTATTATAAAAGATGCGTGAAGCTACCATTGTAAATAATCCTTAGGCTCGTAATCCAAACCGGTCGATAAGTTATTTCTTGCGGATCCTCTTCTCTCGATCCTAAACATAAGAAAAAATCATTACCAGTGTCGTATACTTCGGCTTATTCCTTCCTTTCTTTCTTCTTTCCCTTCAATCGAGAAAATGGTGATTTCAATAATGTGCATAATAGATGTATTAATTATTATTAATCCTAATTTATACGAATAAAGATATCGACGAATAAACGATGTAAATGAAACGTACGTTCTCTCTACTTATACGATCCTCTAACTTATTTCGATTCCCTTCTAGCGGATAAATTCTTCTCCTAGAAGGACTCGATCAAGCGAAATATGCGCTTTCGAAGTCGGAGAATGTTTCGAGATCGCGGATCTTCGTGACGAGATCTACGAACCTCTCTCGATCTTTGGCCCTCCCTCGGGGCAATGTCGTAGAACCATTCAATATTTTCCCATTACACGATGCGCGCACATCGATGTAACGACGCGAAATATGGCCAACTGGTTCTCCAGCTGGACGACTTCATAATTCCTCCGAGGAATATCGTGGGAGGCCCCTAACCCGTGGAGACTGGTTCGAGTCTCCTCTTTCTCTCCTCGTTCTTTCCTCGTCGCGTTCTTTCCCTCTCTTTCTCTTTCTCTCTCTCTCTCTCTCTCTCTCTCTCTCTCTCTCTCGCTTTCTTTCTCTCTTTGCCTGTTCGCTCGCAGCTACTCTCTCACGAGCGTTCGCCGCGCTGCGATCCTCCCCACCTCGCCCCGTGCTGCACGCGATGATAACGACCGAGGAATCCCGCAGGAATCCTTGCTCGGGATAAAAGAATTCCGACCGCGTACAAACAGGAATCCACGCTAATGCTTCCGACACTCCTACCAACGAACTTTTCCTTTTCCTCGGTAATCCTTTTTCTCCGTTTCAATATCGTTTCACCTTCGAACACTGCCTGCGCGATATTCTTTCTCCGTTGTCGTACCTACCTCCGATTCGATCGTGAACACTGCCGTCGTTGGTCCTGCCGTCGTTTGGTATTTCCAACTCTAAGTGCATTCCGAGACTCGAGGAAGTCGGGCTAATTCTTATCCAACGCAGAAATTGTTAGCAGGAGTCGGCACGAAGGCGCGATACCGAAACAAATTCTTGCCACGAGCGAAGAGAGACTGTTCTAGTCCGAGGTAAAGACGGCCTCGTCCGGAGATCGAGCATCCAGGAGAAGACAAAAATCTCGGGCAGTCGGGCCACTTCTCACGGCGGCGGCTTTGATCTCGGAACACGCGCAGCCCTTCGCTACCATCGCTGCTACCATCGCTGCTACTATCGCCGCCGCCACCGCCACCGCCATCGTCCAGCGGCGTCCTCTCGCCCTCGCCGAAAAGACCAACGCCGACACCGCCCTACGTCTTTCATTCGGTTTTACTATTATTACGCATACCGTCACGCATCCTCGAGCGATCCCGACATCGGGTCTCAACCTTTGCACTTGTCTCCTACCTTCTCGCGAAATATCGCGACAAGAAACGTCGTCAACATTTTCATTCATGGTCGTAGAACGACGATACCGTAGAGATTACTTTCGAATCGATCGAGCTCGACGAGTCGGACGATCGTAGATGGAAAGAGACGCGTCTCCTCCGCGTATTTCTTTCTCTTTTCTGTTCTTTTTTTTTTGTTTTTTGAAAAAAATAAAAGAAAGGAAAAAATAAAGAAAAAAAAAAAGAAACTGTTGGAGAAGTTGTCGCTGACACGGACGGACCACTTCGTGCCATTATGCCGGACGAATACAAAATTCGTGACTGGGGGTTGACGATCGAGCCGTCCCACGACGAGAGATCAACTCGAATGCGTCTCCCGTCCCATCAAGGATGCCCGCCGCGTGCGATCCGGCGCGTCGTTCTGCGCCTTCTTCCGTGCCTCCTTTCCGCACCAGTCCGCTCTTTTCTTTGGCCCGCCCTGATTTTATCGTGCCGAGGCCTCTCATAACCTCTAAATGTTTTCGTCGCCTTTACCGGATCGCTATCGCCGGTACGCGCGAAACGGCACAAACCGCAGGCATCTTTCGAGAAACGAACTTTTTGGAAGATCCCTCAATTACGTTCGTTGTTAATTTAAAAAAGAGAATTTTTAATTTGCGACCGATTCTCGAGCGATCGAGGAGACAAAAAGTTTGAAGAAAAAGGTAAGCTGAGATGACGTTCAGCCACGAGGAAGAGGTACAAGAGGGAAAAGGATAAGAAGAAGGAGCAGAAGCAAAGACGATGACGAGGAAGGACGCAAAAGAGGCGGTCGCCCAAGTGACCGAGGCGGAAGATGGCTACGATCAAGAGCATCTTTTTCTCTCCCTCTCTCCCCCTCCCCCCCGCTCTCTCTCTCTTTCTCTTTCTGTAGGTCTTTTGAACGCGCGCACTCGGCCGTCCTTCGGATGAGAATTATCCCCGATAAAAAAAGGAGCGCGCGTAAATCAACTAATTTATCGTTTTTGCGATTGAGGAGAGAAGGTGGGCCGTCGTCGAACATACACTGGCGGAATGGCAGGAATCTCTTTTGGCGGGTTCTACGGGTTGTCCTCGCGCGGACCTTCTCTCTTCTCTATCTCTCTCTCTCTCTCTCTCTCCCCTCTTCATCGCAGCTTCTCCGTGGGAAAGAATATCGGCTGACGTTTGGGACCACACCGTCGAATTATCGGTGTTTTGGCATGTTATAAGGGCCCACGTTCCTCTCTTCCTCCTCTTCTCCCTCTTTGCTTCTCTCTTTCTCTCTCTCTCTCTCTCTCTCTCTTTTCTCTCTCTCTGCCCCTCACCCTCCTCGACGGTCGGCCCGGTCCAGCTCGGTTCAGGTCGGTCCAGCTCCTCCCCCCATATTCCGCACGGGCGTGCGAGCAAAGAGAATCTCTCGCGGAATCCGCGTCCTCTTCGACTGTGGGAACGAAGGGGTACGAAATCGCGGACTCCTTGGAACCGTGTTTCCACGCGTCGACGACACGAGATTCCTTTTCTCGGAGGCTGCACGTCCAAGGTCGAAAACCTTAACCTTATCCGACGAATCTTCGAAAAGAACTCGATAAGAGACCACCTCGAAAGATCTCGCGCGTCAATCCCACGGGAAGAAAGCGACCAAATGGGCTCACCACCGTCAAAGGTACCGAGAGTCCTTCGTGCGGTTCCCCCTTACGAGAAGCTCATTACTTTTTTCCGTGCTCGCGCAGGATGAATGACTTAATTTTAGGAGAGCGAGAGTAACAGGGGTGGTCGCATAGGAAGACGTATTATGGGTACGTCGCGAGCAACGTCACGAGCACCGTGACGAATCACTGAGGTACCGCCAGGAAAATCAACGATCCGATTCCCTTTCGTTCGAAAAACACACACGCTCGGTCCTTCCTTCCCTTTTCGCCTTCTTATCCTATCCTTATTCGCTCTTGTTCCTGGCCGCATCCAATTCGATCGTCGCGCTGCACGGCGAACGCGTCTACGAGCTAACACGGCTTTTCCGAAAAAAAGGAAAAGGAAAGAAACCAAACCGTAAACCTTTGACTCGAGTTACGAGAAGTGGACGCAAGAATGAGACAATTTTCTCTACGTCGAGTGAAAGTGGGATATAAACAAATAGAGCGAGACACGATTAACAGTATGGTAGGTAGAAAGAGAGAGGGGGGGGGAAAGAGGGAGAGAGAAAGCGATAGAGAATCAAAGACGTATACCTGGAGAGGAAGCAACATCCTCTTATTTCACAAACGCCGAAGAGGAGCGACGTTATTATTAATGTCGAACAAAAAGCCTAAAATACATCATTCGGGCGCCGGCGGCCACCTAAGTAGCCAGCAAAGGAGGATTCGTGGGCCGGTCGGCCGACACCAAGAGACTACGATAATTAATGGTTTTACGATATTGGAAATATCTCGCGTTCACTCGAGCAGAATTCATCGAGGCGTCAAAACAAAGACTCTTTCTCGGCGCGTTCACGATCGTCTATGGTGGTCTCTCTTCGTGAATCATCGCTAGTCCGATTTTTTACTCGATTTCGCCGGACGACCTAGCTTTTTTCCTTCGGGCCGACTAGACGCTCGTCTTAAAAAGTTCCATTTCCAAAGGGTTTCGGAAGACGTCGACGTCGCGAAGAAACGCTCGCGAAGGAGCTCGCGAAGAAGACGAAGGGGAAGAGGAAGGAGGTACTCGTACCAGCGCGCAAAGACGAGACCACCTGGTTATTCGAGAACTCGACTCATTCTTCTGTCCGACGTTGTACGAGAAAGAAGAAGAGCGATTCCTGGTAAATTAGCATATACCTACTCTCCTTGGATCAGCGGCTTTAGGGGGTATCCGCAATCTCTTTGTTCTCACTATTTGATTCACGGGGAGAATTCGATCCTCCGGAGAACAAAGCGTCTCGACTTTGACGCTAACGCCATTCTTTAGATAAGAGAGAAACTTACGAATTTGCGCCTTTGCAGGATGAAAGGAGAAGGATGAAAAGGAGCGACTCGAAGAAAAGGAAGAAGAAGAAGAAGAAGAAGAAGAAGAAGAAGGAGAAGAAGGAGGGCGACGACAAGGGCAAGGAAAAATTACGTGGCTCGGCTGCATTACGCGGCATGAGTAGCAACTCTCACCAGGAAGCCATCGGCCGGGTAAGAACACCCATATCGCCGTTGCCGTTGCCGTTGCTTCCTTCGCTTTCTCTCTTTATGCTTCGGACCCAGAGATTACGCCCGTAATTAATGTACACAGACTGACGCCCTTGGTGCCTGGGAATTCTGGCTGCGTTCTTTCCAAGATACTCCGCTACCATTCGAGCGGAAAGGAACGAGGAATGAAAAATTTAATGGTCGCTTTCACGGTGAACGCACCACCGCACGATTCATACGGAATTTGTTAAACTTTTTCTTTCCCGATCGCGATGGCCTGCAAAAAAAAAGAAAGAAAGAAAGAAAGAAAGAAAGAAAGGAAAAAGAAAAAAGAAGAGAAAAGAAAAGAAAAGAAAAGAAAAGAAAAAGAGAAAAAGAAAACGTTTCGCAACGTTGTTACATCGCGTTAAAGAGCGTTAAAGGCGGACGACGATGGCAAGGAGAAAATGAAATCGATTAATTAACGTGACGCAATCGAGTCGATCTCTCGAGGAGGGATTTCCGTTCGGACTATAAGCTCTTTCATTCCGCTTCGTTAGCAACGAAATCGTCTTCGATCGAAAGCTAATCGACGAGAGAAGTACGACTCGATTCGAATCGCTCGATCGCGGGAGCATTGTCGGTGGTCGCCGACGTTTGCCTAACAAAAGAGGACGATCTCGGAGAGCGTTCGAGTAGAAGACCCAGGAAGAAAGGAAGGAAGGAAGGAAGGAAGGAAGGAAGGAGTACAAGCAATTTTTTATCCCTCTCATCGACCAGTCAGATTCGGCCAGTCACCGATATCGCTACCACGAGACTTACGTAAAATCCACAGGGCGAACGTAGAAAAGGTTCGAGGAGAGCTGAAGGGAACGGAGGAAAGGAGAGGGAAAGAAAGCTTTAGGCTCTGTTCGGACCCACCGCCGCGTTCCGCGAGATTCGTAATTACGCGGCAAGGCCGCCGCGAAAGAGAGGCGTCAAAATCGCCCTTTGGCTCTGGCCCTTTCCGTTCCCTTCTCTTTATCCTCTTTCTCTCTCTCTCTCTCTTTCTCTCTCTCTCTCTCTCTCTCTCTCTCTCTCCCTTTCTTCCTCTCGTTCGTGCAGCAGTGCCCGACCAAGCGAGACGGCTATTATCGAAATTGATATTTTATTGATGGGCCGCACCGTAATCCACAGGCCCTTTATTGAGTTATTTCCCGATAATTACGAATCAATAACGATAATTTAATGCTCTTCCATCGTTCGGGCCAACACCACAGCCATTACCTTTTCACCTTTTTTCTTTCGGAAAAGTTCGACGCTCCTGCTTTCAGTTTTCGCAAGGATACCGTAGCGATGCTTTATTACGCATAAACTCCATAATACATACGACGTATCGTCGTTAGAATGAACTATTAAGCGCTTTGAAAAAAAGAAGAAAAAAAAGAAAGGAAAAGAGAAGAAAAAAGAAAGAAAACGGAAAAAAAACTCGTTTAACTATCCTCACGAAGTAGCAATAAATCGTTAATGACGCGTTAACGGCCGATCGCGACACGCGACTCATCCCTGCCACCTGAACTGGCATAGCGCAGCACGACAAAGACACGCGACTCGCGAGCGAACGCGAGCGCGGTCGAATAAAAGAATGACGATTATTATTCCTCGCGGATGCACGCATATACATACATACGCGAGAGCGATCTACGACGTGGGTGGTGCTCGAATCGTCTCGTAGCCCCTAGTACTTAGGAGGTAAGCGTGTCGTTGGCGTGTCGCGTTATCGTGGACACGCATGTAAAAGCGACGTACCTACTCGGCCGGGAGAGGAGCGTGTCCTGCCGGCTAAATGCTCGCATCCATATTCCCGAGATCGTGGGTGGACGCGCGACACGAACGAGAAGACAAGGGGACAAGTGCGAGACAACTCTGCGGTCTGGTCTTCCTCTTGCTGGATTTTCATACGCGGCGACCTCCCTGGCCGTCCTCGAGGAGGTTCCCTCGACTCGGCGACTCGAACAAGAGCAGGAGAACAACGAGATTAATACCGTCGCTTTTTGCGGCAGCGCGAGCTCGTATGGGCTTGGACTCGAGGACTCGATATGGAATCGAGTTCCCCGATCGGTCAAGAAAACGTCTACTTTCTCTCAGGAAATTACGAGGAAGAAGAAAAGAGACATCGCGCGAAACATAGTAACATCTTCGACGACTCTCTTTATCTTCGACTCTCCTCGTCGGTCGCTTCGTCGTCGGTAACCTCTTTAATTCACAAGCAAGCCCTCGGGGCCATAACTCGGCTTTTACCTCGTGGTGTTTATGTACTTTTAATAATGTCCGATATGTCTCGAGTCCGCAAGGGTATCGCGAGCGCCCCGCTGCGAGCGACTCCCTCGTGCCTCCCAAAATCGCTATAGCCTCTTGATGCGCATGGGTGTCGAGCCGGAGATCGTCTTATTTTCTTTCTCTTGCCGTCTCTCTCTCTTTCCCTATCTATCTCTCTATCTCTATCCCTCTCTCTATCCATCTCCCTCCTCGCACGCGCCCGCCCTTCGAAATCGGACACCGCTCGTTCCAGGGTTCGTCCCCGTGCTCGTCCTCGAGCTCGTCCCCGACTCGCGTTGGCACATGTTAACAGGACTTTAAAGTTTTATTAATAAGGATAAATCAGAGACGCCCCGCGGATGAAGTTGTCGGTGCCACGGTGCCATGGTCGGGCTCGCCTATAATTCGGCAGGGGTCTTTGGAAGCGGAGAGAGAGAGAGAGAGAGAGAGAGAGAGAGAGAGAGAGAGAGAGAGAGAGGGAGGGAGGAAGGTGCAGCGACATGCCGGTTTACGAGCATTGCCCACAATGTCGTGCGCGGTGCAACGCGAACGCGCAAAGATATTTATCGTCCTGCGCCGAGCGCGTCGAACCCTCCTTCGGATTCGTCTCCCTCTCGACTTCGAATCTCTCCTCTCTCTCTCTCTCTCTCTCTCTCTCTCTCTCTCTCTCTCTCTCTCTCTCTGTCGGATCGTACGCAGCCGACGCGGAAAGGTGCAGCTCGCATTCTCCGAGTTGGCTTGCTCGCGTGTAAATTCTCCGCTACTGTCATAAGTCGGGAGCTTAAAGGGTTAATTTGCGTGCGTTCACGGTGGAACCCTTATCGGCTCGCATAGTAAACGAAAATTACTTCGCTCCGAACCGACGAGAGCACCGACACGTCCGTAATTTCGTTCCTCCTCTTCTTCCTTCGTCGGTCAACCGAGCGAGAGGAGGAACGAGAGGAGGACGCCGAAGGAGAGCGGGGTAATTACGCAAGTCGAGTATATCGGTGGCGACGAAATTCCAAGAAGTTGGAAGAACCGTAAAGATTTCAACGACCTTCTCCAGCTAGCTTCGCCAGTGGCGTAGCCGCTACCTGCGACTCCCAAAGAAAGGCGACTCAATTTTTCTCCCAATTAGCGCGGCTTCTTTTGCCTATCGATCGAAAAAATCGATCCTCCTATCGAGTTATCGGCTCCTGCGCGAGTCGAACGAACAGAATTCGGACGGAGAGGAGAAAGAAGAGATTCGGACAGTCGCGAGGACGTCGGAGTCGCGTTGCGACCGAAACGCTGCTACTCGGCAGCTTCGGCCCCGTGGAATTATCCTCCTGTAAACACCTACCTAATTAAGATTGGAACATTTTAACGTCCTGTTCGGGGAGGCCAATAAAGCCTCTAACGTACGGCCAGTTTGTTAGGCGCTTATGGGATCGTTTAATTAATATTGGCGTCCGAGCGAGCGCGCTTGGTTCCAACGAGCGACCACCTCCGGCGTCGCTCCATCTCTCGAGCGTCGTCTCGCGCGCGCACGACCGAAACCTCGGGGATCTCGGTTGTATACGGGAGAGCGAGAGCGAGAGAGAGAGAGGGGGGGGGGAGGGTGGAAGGAAGGGGGAGAAAACAGGGGAGAAGGAGAAATGGCGACACGGGTACCTTGGGACCAAGAGCGAGACTCCTCTCGACGTGGCCATCTTCTTCCGTGAGGATTCCTCCTAAACGTTCCTCCTTCGACGAGGTTTCTCTTGAACGTTCCACCGAAGGAGAACCACACGACGGCAGCCGAAAATTAGCCCGGTTGGACCACCCAGTCGAGTAGTGCCAGACCAATCTCCCGAGCATGGACTAATCGAGCTTCGGACGCTCGCTTCGACACGGTGGTGGGGCTAATTGCGGCTCACCACCTTCGTACCTTCGTACCTTCGTACCTTCGAGAGGTCGACCTCTCTATTAAGAAACTTTTACGCAAGTGCATTTCGCGCCGTGCCGCACCGCGTCACGTATTAAATTGGCCGGTGCCAACGCACTTTTTTCTTCGATACGAATCTTTCCTCGCCGTCTATTCGCCGCGAGATATTTTTCAAATTACTCTTACCGTCGATAATCGTACGTATCCGCGCCATCTCCCTCTTCGTAGTATTTCTCCGATACATCCTCCCATGGAGCAACGTCTGCACCAAGATAAATAGCGGAGGTGCTTCTAAAGCGGGCGCGGCGTTCGGCTTTTAATCTCGCTAATTTTCGCGCCTAATAAACGTCCGTTAATCGGATCGTCCAAACGTTCCAAAAAGAAGACGAAGAAAAAGTAAACAGATTGTAAAGATCATCCCTTTGGCCATTTTACAGCTTCCGCTATCTTCGAAAGGTTGCAAGAGTACGCACGCTGCGATACGACGAGAGTTTCGAATATCTCGTGACTTTATGGCTACGCCAAATTCCAACTTCCCCCTGCTTCTCTTTCTCGTTCTCGCGCTCGCTCTTCCCCTCGACTCTTCTCCTTCGCTCCGAGTAAAACTATTTTATAGGAGATGTTAGACAGAAATTCTTTATTGCCCCTTCGCGACTCCTCTTCGTACGTAAAATTAAATTACACCTAAAAGCCCGTGTTCTACACGTCGACGAAAAACGTACGGGCTCTGTTACGTTCCGATTCGGTGCGGTTTTATTAATTTATTCTTCGAATCTATTAGCACTTTTTTTTTCTGGAAAATAAATCCGAGAGGCAAATTGTTATTTAATTAGGTATCTCAGTCGTCGTTAGAAATTGAATATTTTACTTACCTTTACTTTCGAGAATGGATAATGGAATGAATCGTGTCGTTGGTAACGGGATAAAGTCTAAAATTCGAAATCAAAGTCGAACCATACGTCCGTATATATTTAATCCACGCTTCGTCCAATCGCGTTGAAACGCGGTACACCGGTTGAAAGAAAACGGGAAAAAAGACAAGAGAAAAAAAAGGAATAAAAAAGAAAGAGAAAGAAAGAAAAAGAGTTACCTATCGCTTGTATCGCATGTAATGGCCGATAGCCGACGAGTCACATTTGCGACTACGTAAGCGCGTGAACGTAATCTGTTATGCATGAACTGTATCAGTCTTATGTACAAGAGTAAAAGAGATAAGAGCGATAAAGAAATTGACTCCATCTATTTCGCTCGCCGATCGAGAAGGAGAAAGGTAAATCGACTGATTAAGGTTGAAACAGGTAAGTGTCCTTATATTATTTCAGCAAGATATTAAACTCAAGGTGATAATATACTTAAAGGAGAAAAAGAAGAAAGAAAGAAAGAAGAAGGAAAAAAAAACAATATATAGGTATATCCTACGTGGCAACTCGTACGCGCGTACGTCGAGTAAGCAAGCATACCTATGGAAAAGAAACGCTGGAGATACGCGGAAAGCTTTAAGTGAAAAAATTAACGACCTCTTTCATTAACGCTAATGGTAAGCTAAGAAGAATAAACGTTACCTTCCCGTCTACGTCGATAATAAAACTAATCGCAAGACGTTGTTGTTAAAAATAATCGCAACGGTACCAAGGGGAAACGTCGATTATACTTAGAATTAATCCTTAAGGAGACCGTGAGAACCTTGCTACTATTTACATCTCGTTAACGTTTTATCGAATAGGCATCGGTACTTGAATACTTTTCTATACTTAAATGGTATGTACTAAGATAAGGTATAAATCACAAGACGCTTGGATATAAACGGGACGTTAATCGATCGGTACGCGAGGCGAAGCGCGAGTCAACGCGTCGCTCGCAACGCGCTTGTTTTAATATCATTTACATTAATATCGAGCGTATAAATATAGGGGTGCGCACGTTCTCGGGTTTGCAAAATAAGAGAGTAAACGTTACGAGACGGGTCAACGGCAGGTGTTGACGGTGGTCTTTACGAGACAGGTCTCGCAAGTGACCTCGCAGCAATATCTGAACCTGCACTGACAATTGACCTTCTCCTTGACTATCCTCGTGTCGTAGCCCCTGCCGCAACAGAGGAGCTCGCAACCTTCGACGCCGGGACTGGAGGAGTTGCATCGCCGGCCGACAGTACCGAGAGATCCCGTCTTCCGATTCGGCTTGCAGAAATCCGGCGAGTCCTCGCTATAAATCAGATCGAATCTACCGGGTGGCTTGATGGTCGGACCCTCGGTGATGAAGCTGTGCCCGTCGTTGCTCGGTATCACCTTCGCCGCCCCGTCGAACGACTCCTTCAGACGATCGCCGACCTCGCGAAAGGACGGCATCTTTCGCCAGCAGGTGCGCACGCTGCACGAGCCCGACAGCCCGTGGCACTTGCACTCGATCGTCATGAAATTCCTCACCGCCTGCGCCGTCAAACGCCTCGTCAAACGTGCCGTCAAACGTGCCGTCAAACGTGCCGTCGAACGTCCCGTCGAACGTCCGGTCCCAACGTCCGGTCCCCAGCGTCCCGTCCCCAGCGTCCATCGTCCACCGTCCATCGTCCAACGTCCAACGTCCAACGTCCAACGTTCGTCCCCCGAACCCATCCCCGTCCACTTACCAAACGTCCCGCGGCATTGTTGTGAAGCTTCACCAGCGTCTTGATGTCGCTACGTTTCCTATACGGCGCGTCCATGAAATCCTTCGACTTTCGAAAACCAAAATTGACGTTGTCGCCGCATCCGCCCCATTCCCACTCGCCCTCGGTAAGAAGATTCTTCTTTACGTCCGCCGTCAGCGCGAGTTTGCCCAGCCGATTGCCTGAAACGAGTTAGAGCTCGAGCTGCGATCTCGATAAACTAGCCGTACCTACAAATTCGAGGAGAGATAATCGAGGAAAGATACGTTTCGATCGAGCCCAGAAGAGAACTCTAATGAGGGAAGGCGCAAGCATCGAATCGGCGAGGGCGCGCTAGCCCGCGAGGAAATATAAATCGCCTTACCGGGGTATAGGGAGAGGAGGAGGGAATTTTATCTGTGGGACAAGCTTTTACCCTTCGTCGTCATCTTATCGCATGAACATTCCACAAGGTCACCCATGGTACAGGCCCTGGTAACCGCATAAGTAACTCCAGCGGCGGTGATGGCGTTCACGAAGCCAGTCTCCCTGGTATCTGAAAGCATCGAGGGGGGAATCCAGAATCAATTAATGGACTCTTGTTAAGGGAGCGAAATCCTCGACGTAAATCACTGATCGAAGCGGAAAGAAGAGACGCGTGTCCCTGCATGCGTGCGTGTCTCTGCGTGCGTGTCTCTGCGTGCGTGCGTGCGTGCGTGCGTGCGTGCGTGCGTGCGTGCGTGCATGCGTGCGTGCGTGCGACGAAGAAGCTTTAAAAAACGGTCAGAAGGCTGCGCGAATACTCAAGGAGGGATCGAAGAGAATGCCGTGAGATAAAAGTAAAAGAGGACGGGGGCTCGAGAAGCAAGAAGAGAGCTCCTTGCAAGCGGAAGAAACAGGTTGAAGGAAGAAAAGGTCGCGGAATCTCGGATCGGCCAAGAAACAAATCGGATTACGCGTCGTTCTTCGAGAAGCACATACGAAAAGATCGCTACCCCGCTCGCGTTTGCTCCCTCGCTCGGTCTCGCGGGGTGAATCGATTAATTAGCTCGCTTTCCAACTTTGAAATATGCCGGACGAACGGAGTCGTAGATCGAGAGAAACGATAATTCTTCCTTCTACGTGGATAGCTACGTGCGTAGGTACGCGTACGTATCTCTCGACGCTACTCGTCAGGGCGAATTTTCTAATCCTTTAACGAATATTCGGCCAATTAGGATTTCCTTGGAAGGAGAAGGGACGAAACGAATGGGAAGAAGGAAACGGGCGAATCGGCAACGATTCTCGGAATGTCTGGATACTCTCCCGAAGTATCCGTGGACGGTTCCTCCGCGCGCGCGCGATAGGACTAATTACGGCGGTAAATCGGTAAAGGCTGACCGAATCGGAGGCGCTTCGTCCTCGAAGCTTTCCGGCAGAGTGCGCAGGGAATTCGGATATCGAGTTGCCGATTTCTCAGATGGTTCCGTGACGCGGGTGGCAGACGGCTCGCCGGAGGTAGGTTCAATGTCGAAGAAGGTCTCGGGAGCGATAGTCGCTCGGCTCCCACGCGAACGAACGAACGAACGAACGAACGAACGAACGAACGAACGAACGAGCGTGCGTTCTCCGCTAACGAAATATCCTATTCCGTTTCACCTGTCACGTCTCCACTCCATCATTAAGCGAACAATGCGAGCGCTCCTAGTAGTTGCACCCCTTTTTAAATGGGCCAGATCGCATTTGCCTCCACCGGTGGGCGTTCGTTGGAACGCGTCCTCTTCCCAACCTTTTCTTGCCCATTGTCTCTCCCCCTCTCTCTCTCTCTCTCTCTCTCTCTACCTATAGGAATAACAGCAATAAGCATCCGGGCTTTTGCGAATCTCCGCGACGCCCACTCCTTTTTTCAACCTTTTTACGGATCCGCGTCGATCCCTTTTCTATCTCACTTCTTTCTTTCCCGACTCGCTCGGTGGTAAAAAGGCACGCAGCAAAGAACTCTATACCCTTGCCCTTTTCATCGATCTCGTCTCGCACGGCCATTACTCGAGGATTCTCACGCAAGAGCGAGGAGCAAAATCTCGCGGCGTGGATCGAGGGAACGTCGATAACGATCTCGACGGGGATTGCTCCGCGCGTAGGTGTGTCCAGAAGCTCGGTCCAAGTGACGAGCGGATGATCGGCCGCAAGCTCGACTCCGAAGAGATATCGCGCTGGCGTACGCGCGCGCGAGCTCTATCTCGATCGTGTGTGTGTCCGTCCTCGTGCGAGAGAGAGAGAGAGAGAGAGAGAGAGAGAGAAAGAGAAACGGACCAACAGAGGGAACGAAAAGAGAGAGAGAGAGGGAACGAGAAGGAGAGTCGTACGCGTTAAGCCTGATTCTCCGTGGTTCCCATGGATTCCAGGCGGGTATCTTCGGCGCGGATCGACGGACGAGCGGACGGACGGACGGACGGACGGACGGACGGACGGGTGGACGGACCGACGGACGAACGGAGCGAAGACGTAGGCCGAAGGAAGCTGCCACCGCCCGCGTATCTTCTGATGCATCGCCTCACCTTTCAGTGCGTATTTAAACGATACGATAGTTTTATACGAGCGATCTGATATCGAGGTTCGAGAGCGAAAGGCCCGCTCGCTCCTTCCTCCTCTTTCTCTTTCTCTTTCTCTTTCTCCTCCTCCTCCTCCTCCTCCACCTTCCACTCTCGACTCCTTCGACTACCTCGATCCCCGAGCACGTCGGCCTTTTAACATGACGGAAGCAACCGTTCTCCCTCCTTGCGACCTCCCGTTTGCACGATTTCTCGATCGTTTACGAAATTCTTCTCTCGATTTTTCCCTTCTTTCCTTCGTCTCTCTCTCTTTCTATCTATCTATCTATCTCCCTCTCTCTCTTCTCCCCATCCCGATAAACTCGCAAGTCGACGAATCAACGAAAAGAAAAAGTTCGATGGTGGAATTTACAAGAATTAACGCTTCGTGCACCTTTCGGCCTATCCTACGATCGTCGAAAAGCTAAAAGCCGATGATCAGAGAGGAAGCATCCATTCCGAAGGAACATGCCTGAATTATCATAACATCTCGAAGGAAGAGCGCGAGTTCCATACACGAGGACGTAAGAAAGTCGTTTCGTTCCATCGAGATTTTTCCGTCCGGTCGATCGCACGACACGCACGTCCGTCTCGTTCCTTTCGTTGTTCCTCTGGATCCTACTCTTCCTTGCGCTTCCTTGCGAACGGTTCGAGCAGAAAAGAAGAAGGAAAGAGCCAGCCCGGAGAATGCTCGAGGTGTAGAGGAGCAGCGGGTAATATAAATCACTTCGAATCAATTAGACACTAGGGATCGCGAGCCGATGATCTTGCATCGCCTTTCTCTCTCTTTCTCTCTGCCAGGTGCGGATTCTCTCTGTTCCTCCTGCATCCCTATCTTCGGCCCCTTCTTCTTCCTCCTTTCCCCGACTCGTTCCGACGGCTCGGCCAATTATCAACATTCCGGGGCATTATCCTCCGAGCGAGAGTTACGCCGTGTTTAATTGCGAGTCTTCTCTCTCTCTCTCTTTTTTTTTTTTTTATAAAATCAAGCATTCTAAGTCGCTAAACGCGAAAGAACAAGCTCGTGAACCCCGAGCGATAGATCGAACTCGAAAAACAAACCCAGTTTGATAACGTTAAAATATATCAGGTACATACATACAAAGCTTGAGCGAACGTAGGAATAGACACGTATTTCTAAATCCTTTGCAATACCGTATTCTGTGTTTGTCGTTTTTGCGTCGGACAAAAAGAAGGGAAAGAAGGAGGAGAAGAAGAAGAAGCAGAAGAAGAAGAAGAAAAAAGTGGTAGAAACAGAAGGCGGAGAAGTAAAGAGAGGGACAGAGAGGGACAGAGAGAGAAGGATACATTTTATCGAGGTTCCCTAAGAAAATCTACGATCGTTCTTTCGAGCGAGAGACGTCAGAAGGTTTGGTCGTCCTTGTAGCTAGCCGGCCGATCTTCTCGGCGATCGCGCTCGCCATTTATGGCGGAAAAGAAATTATAGCGACGACTCGCGACTACTCGCCGCTAACTTGGATGTTATCCACGGCGATTACCTCGGCGCTCTGTGTATCGCAATAAGCACGCGCTGACATATGCATAAATATCCGCGGTGCATCCTTTATCGATGCGTTACCTCTTCGAACGAGAGGCTAAAGGAGAAGGAACGAGGAATGCGCGTTCCATCCAAGAGAAAGAGAGAAGGGAACGCGCTCTCGAAACAAAGCGATCCGTTTGCCGAGCGCTAATTCGCGAGCTCTTCGGCAAAAGAAAGGAAAAAAAAAAAAGAAATGAAATGTAAAATATCCAAGGTTTTATCTCGAAATATCGTCGTCGTCGTCGACGTCGTCGTCGTCGTGATCGTCAGAGGATAATATCTTCTTGGTCCATTGGGATCTCCTGATTTATGGAATCCGATCGACTACGTATGCGGGCGCGCCTGCGCACGAAGAAATCCCCCGTAAATCACGAGCCGATTAATCGATCGAACGTATTATGTAAGGCGGCCGCAATTTGCGATCGGGAATCCTCGTGCACGGCCAGCCTAGGAATTATGTCGCGCGTCGTCCGGAGAACCTCGCGGAGGCGAGGAAGGAGAGAGAGAGAGAGAGAGAGAGAGAAGAGGCAGAGGGAGCCCGATCGGCCCTCGGCGATCGTATCGATCCCTCTCCCGCGGTGATTTGTTTGCTCGAGCACGTCGATTTATCGCGCGCGATGCGCCGATTCCTGCGTAATAGATCCTCCTCGGCGTCACCGAGACGTCCGTCGATTTCAATGGAACTCTCCGCTTTCAATGGACGCTTCTCAATGCGAACAAACTCGGTCTGATCTTCTACTTTGTTCTATAAAATCCTAATAGGCGAGTTTGCTCTAGAAAATCCCAATCTCTCTTAAAATCCACGACTTTCTTCCGTTCTACGTTAAATCCGATAAATATTAAAAGACGGAGGCGAAGGAAGATATTCGAGGACCGTGCTGGTGGACCAAAGAAAGAACGGAGGGAATTTCGTTCCCTCTCCTTCGCTCTCCTTTCCTCCTCGAAGAAAGAGCATTCAAACGTCAACGGCGAAGAGTCCTCCGAGTCTAACGGGCTAACAGATCTGTCCCGGTCCTTCGTCTTTCGTGCCTCCTCCTTTCCCTTCTTCTCCCTCGCGCGCCCACCTAGCCATGCCAGTTAAACGCACGGTAGTCGAGATACAATAAACGTACGGGACACTAAACTGTTTGCCGCTGTCAATTCTTTGTGCGAGCCACCGTCAACTCCTCGTTTTGTCTACAGTCCTTTTTAAAAGTACACCAAAGTCTCCTCGGTGCTCGGCCGTCCTCTCGTTTTACAGAATTTCGCGAGTTATATTCGAAATAGTTCGAATTAGATTTATATTTATAAAGGAACGAAAAGAGAAAGGAAAATATAACGGGTATCTCTAACTCGAAACGTGTTACCTGTGAGATAGCTCGAGTAGCCGTGGGACCTCCATTGTTGGCCAATATGACCAAGAGTTTGAGCAAAATATTATCAACAGCTGGTACCTTGACCGAGCGAGTTTGAACGGAACTAAGCTCTTTCGAAAAACAGAAATATCCCAAACTCGTGACTCATTTATGGGAATACCATTGGCTACCTTAGCAGTTGGACGTGACAAAAGAAGGACCATGAACGACGATGATGAACCGATGATTATCGTTGAGTTTCCTTTTCGTTTCCCGTTCGGTCATAAAATCAGTACCGTACAAAATTGCTTGTAAGAAAATGATGCATGGTCTTTCGATCCTCTCGTAGCGTACCGTTAGTTTTTCTACTCTTGAATCCGAGCCGTAAAAAAGACTGTTCTCCAAAGATGCAGAGAAAGAAAGAAAGAAAGAAATAAAAAAGGACAGCGAAAGAGAGAGAGAGAGAGAGAGAGAGAGAGAGAGAGAGAGAAGAAAAGAGAAAGGAAAGGAAGTGTACGCGTACGTAGCGTATTAGTTAGCACCGAGTATCGCTAAGGCGACAAAACGGTTAGCGCCGTGGCGCTAAATCCGCCTTAGCCTTTCATTATCGTCCTCCGCATTCTCTACCGGATGGAAGAGCAAAACGTGGAAATCGACGAGCCGTCTCGCTCGATACGTTATATCGTCCTTCCGAAGCAAATTCCTCGGGAACGAAAATTTTTCGGCGAGAACGAAGAGAAGAAAGAAGAGAAGAAAGGAGTGGTCGTGTATCGTATGTTATCGAATTTACTGGAAGATTTTTAGCGACGATACTGGGGGGGGGGGGGAGACCCGTGAGATATTCGGAGCTACGTGTTTACGAACCACCCGTGCCGACGAGCCTACTGCCAAATAATTAGCCTCGATTTAATGGCGATTCCATTTAGTTCAGCGCTCCCGCTTACCGGTCCTATTACCGATAAACACGCTTCTTCTGGGCGATCGTCCTCCTCGACGGTTAGGTGCGGGCGTATATCGCCGACCGGACCACCGCCATCGAAACAAACCGACCTCTAAACCGTTCTCTTTATTCCCGCGAGCGAAATATTCCCCTACGGTCTCTCGTTTTTTTAATACTTTCAGTTTGGCGATTTTCCTCGTATTATTTCATCGTAACCTACTCGATTAAAACGCATCGCGTCGCAATTTTGCGCGCGGAGATTCTTCTCTCGAGAGAAGTCGCATGTAGGTATGTATCTTTCGAAAGTGAACGGTCGGAAGGAGCAGAGCTCGATTATATCGATGCGCCAAGGTGAGCATCCTCGTTAGAGTTGAGAAACTTTTAAGAAAAAAGATGGAAGATTCCTGGCTCGAGCGAATCCTCATTCGGTTATCTACGTAAACGGAAGAAGAGAGGCTAATTATCGTTGAACTTTCATCTCTCGATTCTCTTTTTCTTCTCTTTTATAAAACTGAGATCTCGATTATCGTCTTCGACCAGGAAATCGTCGATACGCGCTGGATTTTACGAGCCCAACAAAACTTTAAGTTTTAGTAGAGGGTGAGAGAATTTTTGAAAGGTACTCGGTATCGGTCCGTTCCATTGAAATACGAAGAGACAAAGAGCATGAGAGAGAGAGAGAGAGAGAGAGAGAGAGAGAGAGAGAGAGAGAGAGAGAGAGACGAAGAGCGTGACGACAGCAACGATAAATTCCTTCCTCCTTTCCTTTCTCTTGGTAGTCCTTTCCACCGAGTTTTTGACGCCCGTGTTCGTCTTATCGCGACACGCGGCACCCCTCAATTAAGAGGTGCTGCTCGTCCACGAATGTTATACCAGTTTCCAGTACCGTCTTCGTCCGGACCACACAGCAGGAGCTACCTGAGAGACTCTGACCTATCGGGCCAGATCGCGCCCATAAAAATTAAACGTCGCCAGATAAATAAACGTCAATCGGGAATTAAGATAGGCGCCGCCGCTAGCGGGTGCTTCTCCTTCGCTGCTTTTTCTACGATCCACCCGTTAGGAATGCTCTCTCTCTCCAAACGGATAGATAACGCGACATCGAGCTTTAATATATAGCCCGAATTTTGGGCTATGGGAAAAGGACACCCTCCGTCCGGATATCTTTCTCCTTCGACGCAGCTCCTTCTTCTACCTGCCAACGCGAGTAATTAATTCGTCGATACGCTTAATCGTCTCAAGCCTTTCGGCTCGAAGCTTAAAGCACCAATTTAAGATCGAAGATACGTTGGATGGCTATCCTTTGGATTCTGATAGTCAAATATTTGAAAGATATCGCGCGCTTGTATCGATCCAGAGACTATAGATACGTTTGTATAACACAGGTATCCTAAATAAGTAGCTACGTACGACGTACGTTATCGAGTAGGTATTCGTCGTAATGAGAAAGGTTAGGTACGAAGGTCGAAAAGAGTGCGAGGATAAAATTTATGTGCTTTTAAGGGCCGTTCGAGAGAGGAGCGGATGGAGAAAAGGATAAACGTTTATGTCTCTTTTCCGACGTGTCTCGAGCGGACTAACGGTTAGCTCCAGTGGCGAGACACCATTTGTTCCGTGAATAGCGTTCGAGAGAGACTACCTACCACCGGACGACTCGAAAGGGACCTACATAGATATACGTATACATATATATATATATATATATATATATATATATATATATTTCTTTTTTCGTCTCGAGATTCCTACGGTGAGCTGTCCTCGCCTTGTCTCCTTTTTGTGGTTTCTATATCCGCTACTATGGACTGGTAGACGATTATCGGTCCGACGCGACAAGCGTTAACGCTTCGAACGATTTTC
Organism: Vespula pensylvanica; assembly: GCF_014466175.1. Lineage (NCBI taxonomy): Eukaryota > Metazoa > Arthropoda > Insecta > Hymenoptera > Vespidae > Vespula > Vespula pensylvanica. The sequence continues at coordinate 471,404 of NC_057690.1, read as the reverse complement.
GTAAAGTCGAAAGATTCGTACTCATACGTACCCTATACGTAGCAGATTTTTAGTCACGTACCGTCGCCGCTCTTTCTTTCAAGTCCAAACTTTTACGACGAGAGCGACGCTTGAGAGATAGCACGCGTGTGGTATAAAAAGATTCGAAACTAAAATAATTTATGCGGCTTTAGGTTTAAGCGCTCGTAAATGGAAGGCTAATATACACATTAGAGGGAAAGTTGCAAATTATTTCGAGAGCACGATATAGGTTCACCGGAGGAGCCGAGACCCGTCACGAAGAACTTTACGATTTTCCAATGAAGCATATAATCGGACTTTGTCGTCTTTACGGCGTGGCGTGCGTCTTTATGGGGTGAGGCAAGGTCGTAAGCGGAGGGTAAAACGCAAATTAGCTTCTCCGGTCGTCTCGTCGGTCGGTGCTTCGAGTTCGTTCCTTCGATTCGAATTAAAATTTGCCTTACATCGAGATCCTTGTGCGCAATGGACGATAATCCGATACGGCGGCGATCCGAAGCCAACGATCGAAGCCGGCGATCGCGGCGGTGGCGGTGAATCTGCTCGCTTACTCGCGCCTGTTCGATTAATAATATCGTTTATTCCTCTTTTTCGATTTAGCAAAGCTTACACACTTTTCTAACATCGACTTTAGTAGAACAACAATAATAACATCGAGTCACGATCTTACTTCCCATCCTCCTATTATCCAATTAACGTAGTTCGCCTCGTAACCGCTTGCTCGGCAGATCGTTACTTGTATAATTTAAATTACGTTTAACTCGAAGCCGACAACTAGAAATTTCCACGCGCGATCGAGGCTTAAGCGAGGCTAAATTAATTCGAATCGTTCCATATTACCTACGTACACGGCTCGCATAATAATGCGCGAACAGGTTTAGAACCTAGGAGAAGATCTTTGCTCTGATCCTTATTCGGAGATATATACGTATATAGAAACCTAAACCACGCACACGTGCGCACCTGCGTATGTATACAAATATATATATAAACACACACACACACACGTACACGTGCGCGCGTAGGGGAGATGAAATAAATAAAAATAATAAATATGAAAACGTAAGATCGTCGTGGGGAAGGAGGGGTATGTACTTGTCCGGATACATCTCAATCGGGACCCCTCGTCATCGTCGCTCGAATGCCGATCCACGGGCCGGGGATAGTCGCTCTTAATTCGATCATCGATCGTCCGGCAACGTGAATTCCACGCGCTCGCACATGGCCGCACCAATACCGATAGAACGGGAGGCGCGTCCTAAATAATAATGATGATAATGGGTAGAGAAGCTCTCCTCTCGTTCCTCTATACTCTCGAGTCTCTCCAATTCAAGATATATCGATAGAGATCGATAGAGATCGTCGAGGCTCGATCTATAAGTCGGGACGCGACCGTTGTCCGGTGAAGCGAAGAGAGAAGGAGAGGGGGGAGCTCGACTCGAACGGCGAACGGCGAACGGCGAACGGCGAACGGCGGCCTTCTCGATCGTCGTTGGCAGTCAGGGCCTTTAATTAAGGGAACATATTGCCACTAATATCCGACGGACAGTGTCAATCTGTCAGGCTACCAAAAAGGCACCGATCTTGATAGCGGGTACCTAGGAGAGCGGCACGGCCTATCGGACACGCTGTCTTCGATTTAGTTGTTCCGCCAGATCACCCGGAATTAATACGTTCGACGGTTAACCGAACGAGCGAGCGAGCAGAAGCGGAGAGACAGAGAGAGAGAGAGAGAGAGAGAGAGAGAGAGAGAGAGAGAGAGAGAGAGAGAGACGGCTCCTCGAGACAGTCGTACCATGAAGAGTATCTGTCGAGCTTATCGACGTCTTTTCTCTCTCTCTCTCTCTCTCTCTCTCTCTCTCTCTCTCTCTCTCTCTCTCTCTCTCTGATAGACGTTGCGTATTTATCTTTCTTCTTAAATGTTACCTTCGCTCGAACGAATAACGCTTACTTTATATCCGATATCGTTCCCCGTCATAACATTATTACGTCTTCTCGCTAGCTATCGAGATCGAGTAATTACGACTGTATTCTACGTTCGAAGGAAGCAGAAGCAATAAAAGCGTAAGGTCGTAAAGTAAACAAAAAGATGGGAAAAAAGAAAAGAAAAGAAAAGAAAAGAAGAAGAGGAAAAAAACTTTCTATCGAGCGGAGACCGTGTCGAAACTTAAACGGACATAATCGCGAGTGACGAGGGGCGCAAGGTCGTGGGTCCGCGGTAGAAAGGGTTCCTCGGTGGCCCTTCGGAGACCCTTTGGGGGCCCAACCGCTTTCAGGAGCGAAAAAGGTGGGCGCGCACGACAATGCACACACACTGCCGGCAGATTACAGGGCGCTTCTCCTCTTCGACATTGCCCGAACCGGATGTCGATTATACACTCGCCCTTCTCCAAGCCGATTCGTTACGATTAAATGCCGCTTCTACTACGGCACACACCTCCCAAAGCACCTCTCTTATCCTCGAGTTTGATCGACGAACGTGCCGCTATTGCTTACAAATTAATCTCGTATCGTCCTTTCGAATTAGTATCCAAAATACTTAACCGTAATAACCATTTCTTTATCGCCTTACCGCGTAAAAGAATTTTCCTCAGGGATCGCCGTATCGTCGTACAATTCCATCTGCGATTTCTAAACTGGTGTTGACATTCTCTCGTACCGACTTGAACGCCTTTTGCGATCTCCTTCAACAAGGACGGCTCCTTTCGGCAAATGTCGGCGAGCTTTCCTTTCAATCTTCTCGTTTTCTTGCAAACGAGCATCGGATCCATCACCATCTGACTTCCTACCGTCCTGAAAGTAAGAAAGAAATTATTTTCGACGAGTTATTCCATCGATCGACGACGAATCGTTCCGAGAAGATACGCGCCGTCGCTATTACGTAGGAAGAATGAGCATCGTTTGTTTATAGTTTGGTAACCCGCGATACGACGGTCACGGACTTTGAAAGTAAACATCGGCTCGATTGAAAAACGACGTGACCGTCCCGATTGTTTACTCTTAAATCTCTTCGCAACGTTCGTCGATAAGGATCGATGGTAAGAGCAAGGATTTTTCATCTCCTTCTTATTAATAGGAAAACAAAAATTCGAGAACTCGTGGTAACGCGGAAGAGAGTCCTCGGCGAAGAGTGATTTTCCTCGAACAATTATTTTCCACGCTGTCCGCGACTGAATTCGTAGGAACGAACACGATGTTTGCGCATAGTCGCGATTACATTGACAAATCGCGATCGAAATTATAAATGCATTCCGCGCGAGGAGTAAGGAAGATGAAGTGGAGAGAACGAGAGATGAACGATATATATTTTCGAGAGGAGCTGCGAACGATGAAAGACGCGGAGAGAGTTTGCGCTATTTGTTCGGGAGGGAAAGAGACGAGCAGAGAGAGAGAGAGAGAGAGAGAGAGAGAGAGAGAGAGCAAAGATGCCGAGAGTCGGAATAATTTACGGAAGCCACAAATCCCTCGACGTGACATTCGCTAAGTTGCCGGTTATTTAGCCTGGCCATATCTTTCGTGCCCAATGAAGAAAAAGATAGAGTTTCGCGCACGAGATTAAGCTTCGAAATCTTCTCGTGCTACTCTCTCTCTCTCTCTCTCTCTCTCTCTCTCTCTCTCTCTCTCTCTCTCTCTCTCTCTTGGAAAATTCAAAGAATTCGTCAAGGGCTGGGCGTAGACGCAAGATTTCGAGGTTCTTGCCGATGGGAGTCGATGCTTCTTAGATCGAAAAGTACTCGAAAAAGTAGAAAAGTAATTAATGTCCGGCGATGACCGTGGGTACCGCGATGCTTTCTCGTTTCGTTCCTAAAGACGCGAACGACTCGCGCTGGCAAAAAAAGCGAAGCAAGAAGGAAGATTCTTCGAGACGACACGATCGTTGAAGGATCGCGCGTATAATTTCGATCTTCCCGGAGAAAACGCGAAAGTCTCGCCGGTAAACGAGCATTCCTATCGCTCGTAATTTCTTCTCCGTCTCCGGAGAATTCTTTCCGATCTCGAACGACGAAGACCCTTGACTGTTCCTCGTCGACACCGTTAACGATCGCGAGAGCCAAAGCAAACGCGCGAGCGAATCGCGAAGAGAGAGGACGAGGAAAAAGCAACGAATGCCGGACGACGATTACCAGGGTGGACGATCGAGTGGACACTCGAATCGAGTCGAAGACGAACAAGACGACGGCATTACGACGATTAAAAATTAGCAGGAGCGATTACAGGTACTTACCGGCGACAGGCAACGTAACGACTCGAATCTGGGCTTGTACGAAAAATAGGAGAGTATTTAAAGTGAAACTCGAAAAAGAGAGAAAGATTGCGAGGTGGAAAGGAGGATAAGAGAAAGAAAAAAAAAGAGAGAAAAAAAGGAGAGAGAAAAGAAAAAAGAAGAAGAAGAGAAATAATGCTCCTCTTTGGAAAAGAGAAGATAGAGAGAAGAGACGTTCTCGAAGTCGACCTTCGTTACGAAACGTTAATTAAGATCATTAGTTCTGCGTCGGTAGGATGCCGGGTCGCGTACACGACGGACTCTCGGGAATGCAACGACCTTAATGGCAATAATTCCGTTAAGGACGGTTGCTCGCTCGTGTTCGCGTTGCGGCACGGCTCGTCTCGAGGTCGCTCCCGAGATATCGAGAGTCCTACGAGTACGTACCGGTAGAGGAAGAAGGAGACGAAGACGAAGACGAAGACGAAGACGAAGACGAAGAAGAAGACGAAGAAGAAGACGAAGAAGAAGAAGAAGAAGAAGAAGAAGAAGAAGGAACGCCGAGCAGAGTCGAGCCGAGTCGAGCCGAGTCGCGTAAATGCGACGTGAGAGAAGGGGCCGAGTGACATCGTCATTTGGGAGGAGGATTCCTATAGCGAGCAACGACCATAACCATAAGCGCAAGAACGTCGAATAGCACTCGCGCGACCGGGAAAACAGCAAAATTTTCCACTCTCGAGATCTTTCTCGACTCATCGATATTTCCGGCGGTGATCTAGCGACTCGGCTGCTCGCGCTCGCGCTTTCTTAGAATCGTCTATGCGGACTATTTCGTGCCGAGCATCAATCTGCCTAGGAATAGGAATCCAGCGGTATCGTGCTCGACGGCGGCGAGACGATGCCAAGAACGAGACGAGAGGAGTCTCTCTCTCTCTTTCTGCTTCTTCCCCCTCTCTTCTCCTCCCCGTTTCCCCGTAATCAACCTAAAGCTCTTTGCGATCCGGGCGATTCGGGATTCGAGTAAACGCCAAAGAAACGGTTTGGCGCTTTAACCGAGTAGTGGCCAACATCCCTTTCACGGAGGGATAATAAAATGACGACGTTATCGCAAACACGTCGCGTTTGACGACCATCCTGGTTATGTCAGCGCTTCTCCACGCGCGTACTATTAATAAACGCGAGGAAAGCTTTAATGGGACTGAAAAGTGTCTGGACGAGCTGCCTACTCCGCACATACGGAACGTGCGCGACTCTCCCTATGAAATCGATTAGGCCGTTTACGATTCGCTTTTACGATCGTGAGACTCTTAAGATCCTACCGATAAACGTTTTCCAAGTTTCTCGCTTGAGTCGAAACATTTTGCCTCTTCCTTGAAATTCGACTTTCATTTCCCTCGATAAAGCTATCAAAATTTATCTATCGACTTGGACGAACACTCGTGTATCTTTAACCAGCGCCAGAAGGCAGCTCTTCCGAGAACGTCGGCGATGCTCGCTCGTTCGAAACTTCTTCGATATCTAAACGAACGACAATCGAGCGAGATATTACTCGATCGTCTCTCGCGTTATAATTTCCTCCTTGGTTTGAAACAGAAGAAGTCAAGGAACAGATAAAAAAAGAATATAGAGTGGTAGTAGGTGATGGTGGAGAAGGAGGAGGAGGAGGAGGAGGAGAAAAAAAGAAGAAGAAGAAGAAGAAGAAGAAAAAGAAGAAGAAGGAGAATAAGAGCGAGCTCTCGTCCTCGCGTCGTGGACGGTGGAGGCAAGAAAAGGAACTCGGGGATGGATACGTCGTCGTCGCGAACGAAAAGCGTGGAGAGGCCGGTTAGGGCGGCCGACTTATTTATTGCCTCATTAGACGCACTCACTTTGCTCGAAGGCAGCTCCACGCTGTCTGCTCGGATAGACAGTGACGAGAGCAGCGTAGCTGCTGCCGCTGCCGCTGCTGCTGCTGCTGCTGTTGCTGCTACTACTCGCTCGCTAGCTCGGCGTGTGTGCTCTCGATGAACACGAGAGAGGAGAGGACAGCCGGGACGGCCCGAGGAAGAGAGTAGAGAGGAGAAAAAAAAGAAGGATCCGTTGCAAGGGCCGCGACTGCTCTTCGGTTCGGCCGAAAGGATGTGCACTTTTCTCTCTCTCTCTTTCTCTCTATCTATCTATCTGGCCCTTTCGCTCCCCCGTCCTTCCGCGGCTGGAAAGAGGGAAGAGTCGTTCGGTCCAGCGAAATTCTTCGAATATCTCCCGCCGCAACGAACGAGACTCTCGGGGATAAGAAGAAACGACGACGGAAGTCGGGAACCTTGCGATCAAGGACGCTGCATCGGAGTATTCACCTCCGCCTTTCTTTCCTTCGTCCTAAAGCTTTTTTCTCCCCGATTAAAGGGCAAACGTACGGCGAACGTTTACCACCCACCGACATAACGAGTAGCCGACGATGACGAAAGGTAAACGAATAGGAAGAACTCGAGGCACCTCCGTTTTGGCGCTGCCACTTTACGACGATGGATCTTCCTCGTCTGCCCTCGGTTCTTTTTCTTTTTCTTTTTCTTTTTCGTCGTCGTCGTCGTCGTCGTCGTCGTCGTCGTCGCCGCCGCCGCCACCGTCGGAAGCAACAAGAGAATGATTTAGATTAAGCGCACGTATTTAGCAACCAAGAACTGTTGTGACTTTGGACTTCCTCTCACTCCGGGACTCTGCTCGGCTTTCTCGTATTTTCTCTTTTCGTCGAGAGGAAAGAATCGAAAATGCCGAGCGGTGCAGCATTCGTTACGTATAAAACGCTCGGCTGTTCGTTCACGGAATGTCAGTGGAAGGTAGAAAGAAAGAAAGAAAGAGAAAGAAAGAAAGAAAGAAAGAAAGAAAGAAAGAAAGGAAGAAAGGAAGAAAGAGAGAGAGAAAGAGAGAGAGGCGTAAAAACGCGAGTGCGACAAGAGGAGGGTGAGGCGAGGCGGGAATGTCTCGAACAAATTGGTGGCAAGGGTCAGGCCACGGCAGGCCCGCCCGGCTCGCTCCTTGGTTTCTTTCGGAATCTCAAGGAATCCCTTTTTCTTCTTCTTCTTCTTCTTCTTCTTCTTCTTCCTCCTCTTCTCGTACTTCTTCTCGTACTTCTTCTCGTCCGACTCGACTCGCGAAAACTCGAAATCGCTTCTACGCTCTAAGGAGAACGGAACGTCGTTCTTACGAGAAACGACGATCCGGCGTAGCGAGCAGCAAAGCGCACGGCCATAAATCCTTCCGCTTATTTCGAGCGCACACGAGCGACGGTAGGTACTCGACGGCGGCCGATGAAAAAGAGGGACCAGAGAGGGATGGATGAAAATCTCTTCATCGAGCATGTTTCCTCGTACCAGGCGGACAATTATTCCTGGCACGTAACGATAATGAAACCGATAATTGGAAGAAGCCCGATAAAATTAGGATAATCCACGATAGAGGTGGAGTTCTTAAAATTCCATACATAGCAGGTGTACGATACACGCGCCGTCGAAACAATTTCGAATTCTTCTCTCTCTCTCTCTCTCTCTCTCTCTCTCTCTCTCTCTCTCCCTCTCTCTTTATCTATCTATCTCATCCTTCATGCTCCAAACATTCCACAAAAATCGATCGTCCTATCGAGCCCGCGCAGAACAGTAGGACGTTCTACGATGATCGGAAACGATCGGAGCGGTACGCTTCCCCGATTTTGTTAGCAGTACTCGTTGGGAAAGAAGATCGAGCGTCCGAAAAGCAAAGTATCCGACGAGGGAAGATTTCTTCGCGGAGCGAGAGAGCAAAGAAGGGCCGAAAGTAGAAAATTGAAAAAAAGCATCGAGCACTAACTCACGCCTCGCATAAAGTCGCATTAGTACCGTACCATTGGCGCGGCAAAACCGTGACCGATCGGTCACCCCGAGGGGGTTAACTCCCGGTAAATCATTCGTAGCCATTGTGGTGGCTCGTGAAAGAACGAGAGGAAAAGAATGGTCGAAAAAAGAAAGAGCACAGAGAAAGTCAAGTGCTAGAGTGCACGAGAAAAGGAATAAAAGTTAAAAGAACGCGAAAGGTAAGGAGCTCGTAGGCGATACTCGCTATCGCGGAGAAAGGAGACGGACGAGAGGAGGCACGAGATGGAACGCTTCGACGCTCATTATCGCGGAAAGCGTGAAGGATTGGGATTTGAGGAGAATCTCGAAGTTCGTCTCTTTCTCTCTCTCTCTCTCTCTCTCTCTCTCTCTCTTTCTCTCTCTCTCGACATAGAGCGGAGAAAACGATATATTTATGGAGTGGACGACGTGACCGTGAACGATCGAGGGTTCGCGAACTATATTTAATAGGACGTGCCAGAAGAGAAAAGTCTTTCTTACGAAAATCGATCGTCCAAGAAAGAGAAAGAGAAAGAGAAAGAAGAAGAGGAGGAGGAGGAAGGCTCGCGTTCTTTCCTTACGATCGCGCGCGCACCGACTCGCGAGAGAAAGAGTACGATGCGCAGGTGAGAGGGTATAAAAAAAGAAAGAGAGAGAAAGAGAGAGAAAGAGAGAGAAGGGGGAGCATCGAGTTGTCCAACCAGCGAGAACGTAGTCGCGGACTGCCCACCGCGGCTCATTGGCCGACTTGTCGAGTGCGAGCTCGACCGAACGCTATCGCTTTATCGCTCGTCGGCAACCGAATCTCGGCTATTACGATTCTTCCTCGCTCCTTTTGTCTTTCGAAGGAAAGAGAAAGTAAGTATTCGTGGGACGACACCAGAGGCCGATCGAAAGATCGCGACGAGAGCTACGAGATTCGAGCTCGAAAGTTTGTTCTCGTCTAGATAGAAGAGAGTCTGGAACTCTGAAATGAATTCTTTATAAACAACGTTTGGGAAGAATCGAAGCTACTTTAAAGATCGCTCCCTGTAGACCGACTATGCTCCTTCTCTCTCTCTCTCTCTCTCTCTCTCTCTCTCTCTCTCTCTCTCTCTCTCTCTCTCTCGTTCTCTCTCGTCTAAGAGAGCTAAACGCCGTAAAATCGAGGCAAGAAAAACGCTGCGAGTGGACGAGAAGGAGAGCGAGAGGCGGAGGAGGAGGACTTGAAAGGAAGGCAAGGAAGAAACGTGGAACGAAGCTCGTGTATTCCCAGTCCTCCGTGTCCTCGCGTTTCTCCGGATACCACCGAGCAAGCGAGCGAGTAAAAGAGAAAGAGAGACAGCGAGAGAGAGAGAGGAAGAGAGAAACGTACGGGCAAGGGCAGAAAGAAAGAGAAAGAGAGAAGGAATATCCGCGAAGTCGAGAGGAAGAAAGAGAAGAGAAACCTGCCGACTTACAAATTATACGCGCTCAACGAGATTTACGGGTGACGCTTTGAGCGAGACCATTGTCCATCCTCGCTCACTTCTTTGCCTCTTTACTCCTCCACTCTTGGCCGTCTTTGTCCACGCGAGGGGATCCTTCGTTCCCGAACGTCTTTCTACGCTTTCGTCCCTCTGTCCTTTCGAACGCGCTAGCGAGCGAGCGAGATAGAGAGAGAGAGAGAGAGAGAGAGAGAGAGAAAGGGGGTAGTATTCGTCGCGAAAAAAGCGGAGAATGCCGATCGACGAAAGAGAATCCGGTTCCGATCGGAGTAATCGGGCCCTCGCGTCCCGCGGTTCTCGTGAGAAGGACGTTACTTGCGACTCGATGACGGACGATCTACGATTTACGATCTCGACGTCTTGCCCCTTCTCTCCGGTTTTCGACGAGCGGCCGAGTGCAAAAATTGACAAAACTCTCGGGAAGGCAAATACGATCGAGGAAATCGTACGAACGCTTTCGCTTCGACGTATCTTCCGACGGACCTTTCGAACGTACGCAGACGAGAAAATATGCCTCGGAGAGGCTTCGAGCGTCGTAACGCGAAAGAAAATTCCCCGGGCGACCGTTAAATACCTGTTATCAAAACAAACGGTCGACCTCCTAATATATTTATCAAACACGCACCGGCGACGGAGACGACGAGGACTGCGACGGCGAGTACTGCGACGAGTGAAACAGGTAAGCGAAGCGAGCTCGACTAACGAGGTGCGGCTGTACAACACATCGACGAAGCGCAGAAATCCCCTTTAAATCGTAAACCAATATTTGAGAGGCCTTTAAAGACCCCCGAAGCACCTTTCGCCCTTTACGAGCGCGACGCGCGACGCGCGACGAACCTACTCAAGGTCGCGTACCTTCCAACGTACGCGAAAGATCTCGATCCTCGGTTCTCCCTACGAGAATCAGCCTCGACGCAAGTTCTTTCCCATTGCGTCGGCGAAAAATATTAATGAAAAATTAGCACGAACGTTCGAACGACTTTTCGAAAGAGGGAGAGAGGCCCTGGCCCGTGAGACAGAAGATGACGATTCATCTCCGGATGCTGAAATCTCTCTCGGGTGGCAATTACGCGATAAGGTTCTATCGTCGTGTAAACATTTACATACCAAAGTGGAGTACACAGCGCCTACTCCGAGCTACCGAGTAATTTACCGTTTCCCAACGTACGACTCTCTTTTTCTCTCCCCTCTCTCTCTCTCTCTCTCTCTCTCTTTCTTTCCATCACGCGAGAACGGCGTAGAACGCGATACGCCTTTCTTTAATGTTTTTCCCATTTGCCCCATTTGCGAATGACATACCTTTACTAAATAAAGAAGAAGAATTCGCAGCGAAAAGGAACGAGTAATCTACCAAAGTATGTTGATAAATCACCTTAATGAATAATTCATTGGCGAAGGCGTAAATCTTTGACGTTCCGATGGAAGCGAACCGCGACCAACGACCACGAATAAATATCTACTTTCGATCGTCTCACGGTCGTAGATCTCGTTGATACGCGCAAGTGAATAATCGAGAAAGGATTTACTGCGCCGTTAATCGTTTTACACGAGCGTAATGCGTCGGTAATTGATAATCCAGATGTCACGCTCGAAAACTCGAGCATTTAGAGGCGCGCGTCGCGCCGTTGCCAAAGGCGAACATTTTTCGCGTTATTACGTCGGAGATGGAATTTTATTAATCGAAACGCGAGTAGGCCTTTTCACGGGTTCGTTTCGAAGATGCCGAGTCGGGATAGACGTCGTCGGGATAGACGTCGTCGGGATAGACGGGCCGATAATTTTTCGACGAGGGAAAATTCGTCGAGGTAGAAGAACGATTCGTGGCGAAGAAAGGAGAGAAAGTAAATCGCGTAAGAGGGAGGAGGGAGAACGGAGGGAGCGAAGCAAGATCGAGGAAAGATAAGGTCTCGAGAGCGAGATTCCAGTCAAAACTCGTCGCATCGCGCTAGCTCTTGTGCGTCTGTCGTTAAGTCGTCAAGGTTAGTGCCACTTAAAGGAAGGAAAAGAAGAGTTTCCCTACTTTTTTGTTTCCTTTTCAGTCTTCTTTTTTTTCGTTTCTTTTTTTCTCATCGTTTTTGTTTTCTTTCTCTTCTTTACACGTAGCTCCGTGTAAACCGTAGACGCGCTACCAGATACCAAGAGACCTCGTAACGCACGTTGTTTGTTTGAACCCTTCTTTTTATGGTCGTCACGTGTCGCGGCGCTAAGGACACTCTCGGTACTGTTACACCTTTGCCTCTTTATCTCTCGCCTTTCGAACGTCACGGATGTCAACGCGAACGCTTTCCTTCGGATAACGGTTTGACAATGAAGCGCGATAACCCGTTTATCAAAGACCGCTCTTAAGGGACTTTAACGTCGTCGTTACCGCTCTTCGATACTCGACGGGAACCAGACGCACGAGTCGATGCTCCTCTCTCTCTCTCTCTCTCTCTCTCTCTCTCTCTCTCTCTCTCTCTCTGTCTTGGAAGATTTTTATCACGACTCGGGAGAGAAAACGGGAGGACTTACCAAAACGATCCGGTAATCGGGGTGACGAGGAGGAGGCAGATCGCCAGGAGAACGGGGCGCATCTCCGTCCCCTCTGGCCCTCTTTTCAAACTCCTGGTTCCTTGGCGCGCACCAACTCCCTTCGAAGGAAAAGCGAGCACCTTTCACCGTCGAACGCGATCTCGAACACTCCTCGACGAACTTTCCAAATCTATTTGGCTTCTTTTTTTTCTTCATACGCCGACCAAAGCTCTCGAGTCGGAATCAGCAAATCGCTTCGATGCTCTTTTCTCCGACTTCGCCAGCGAAAAGAAGTAGAAAGGACGGAAAGACTACGTCGAGAGAGACGGAAAAGGACGAAAGCTTCATGACGAGAGATCCCCCTCTCTTTCCGTTTATCTCCGCGAACGAAACGATCCGTCTCCGTTCGGAAGACGCGGATCTTCCGGATCGCGAGAAGGATCGATTCGCGCGATTCGGAGAACGATCCGGAAGAAGTTGGACTTCCGGTCTCGTGGAAGTCACTTGCCCCTCTCTCCTCCCGTATCCCCACCCTGCTCGAGGACGGACTCGTTCCTCTTCCTTCGCACCCTCCCTCTGCGTCGGGCTGTCTTTCTCTCTCTCTCTCTCTCTCGTTCTCTCTCTTCCTCTCTCTTCCTCTCTCTTCCTCTCTGTCTCCGTCTCTCTCTCTCTCTCTCTCCCCCTTTCTCTCCCAAAGACACCGGCCACCGCGAAGAGCGCGAGAAGAGGCAGGCAGTCGTAGTAAAACGGATCGTAATAAAACGGTCTTTTCTTCCGGCGGGGACAAAAACGCGTCGCGTTCCTGCCAGAACTACGTCACCACGATCTTTGAGTGTTGCCTTACCCCCACCAACCGAGTTCTGGGGAGTAGAGAAGAGCTGCCCCCACCATCCGTCCAACTTCTTCCTCCTCCACCTCCTCTTCCTCCTCCTCCTCCTCCTCCTCCTCCTCCTTCTTTCCTTCTTCTTCTTTCTCCTCCGCTTCTTCTTCCTAGCCTTCTTCCCCAGAAGACACGCCGCCACCATCGCCACGGCCACCATCGTCTCGACGACGCAACATCAGCGCGGAAGAAAAGAGGCGAAACCGATATCGTACGTTTGGATTTTTATCGAGCGCGATCGACAGGAAGGGAGAATCAGCCGGTTTCCGAAATAAAATTATAGAGGTTCGGAAGAAAACTCGAGGAGAGGATGGAACGGGGCAGCAACGATGGCACGTGCATCGTACGTGTCCGCGCGGAGGTGGAAAGACGCATTTACCGCTGGAAGGAGAGAGGGAAAAGAGAGAGAGAGAGAGAGAGAGAGAGAGAGAGAGGGAGAGAGAGAGAGGAGCGCGCGATCGCTCTCGGTGCGAGACTGTTGCGAGCTGCGAAGAGAGAGGCAGGTGAGCGCCGCGCGGCGGCGTCGAGCCGCAACCGAATCGTACCGTACCACGACGCACCGCACGATCTCTTCCCCTCTCGTCGACTTCAGCCCAATGTCCTTTCCTCGAATAGAAAAGATTCCGCGATAGCCAAAATCTAGCGGACGGAGAAAGTAGGCCGGTTCCTCGCGAGAGATCTCCCCTTCCAATCGAAAATCCATCCTTTTGTTGGAGTCGTCGCGCGGTGTACGAAGAAAATAGAAAATGACGACGGTAATAAGCGGTCGCGGTAGGTATATACGGGTATACGTACGCGAAGAAAAAGAAGCGATAATAGCGGCGATGAAAGAGAAGAAGGAATAAGAGATACGTTTGACGGAGTCGTACCGGCTAGGGAGGATCCAGCGGGGGGCCGCATTACGGCTCATTTAGCAGCGGGTTCCTTTCTTCGGGCGCCCCGAGAGAGGAGATCTCGTCGTGGAAGCGGGATCGCGGCGAAGCTCTCGATTTCTCTCTCTCTCTCTCTCTCTCTCTCTCTCTCTCTCTCTCTCTCTTTCTCTCTCTCGATTCCGCGAGACGTAGCAGAAACTTAGCGGTAAGAGGGATGACGAGGTACGACAGGGCTGCCGCGGACGAACCGTATCGCCGACTCGCGACCGACGCAAACACGGAATAGCCAGTAATTTATGGGTGAGACTAATTACCGGGGAATGCAGCTCCTCCGACTCTTCTCCGTTCCCTGGTCCGAGAGTTCGCCAGACCAGTTTTCAGAGACGAGGAGATGGAACTATTCCAAGCCCACTACCATTCTTTCCGAGGCTCCGAGGCCCTCTTTCTCTCTCCTCTCCTCTCTCGGCAACTCTTTAAAGTTTCTCTCCGTGACTTCTTCCTTAACGCGCGTTCGCTCTCCTCCGTTACTCTCGTCTAGTTCGTGCTAGGAATTTCGAATTGCGAGCTATCCAACGAGATCGGTCGACGGTCGTCGCGAGAAGGAAGAGAGATAATGGAAGGAGGAAGAAAGCGGGCGTGTTCCCACGCGGCGTCGCGTAGAATGGGGAATGGGAAGGGTGTTGGAACAATACCCGACGTCGTCGTTCGACGTCCCTCATTTCGACATTAGCCTGAGCAAGCAATTTCGAGCGAGCTCCTCGATGGATCTGCTACCTCGATTCTTCTTCGTTAAATGCCATTATACGTTTCACTCGAACACCCGGTCGCCGCATGAGTCGTGAATTCCTGAGAACCTGCTCGAACCTGCCGCCACCGCCGCCGTCGCCGCGGCCTTCTTCGCTCCTCCTACTACCGAACCGCTCCGGACAGACTCGACGTCGCAACGCGCGGTGCTATCGACTTTGCTCGTCTCCGCGAAATAGCGCGATGATATGCCGCGCCTTGGCTCGCTCTCTCTCTCTCTCGCTCGCTCTCTCTGTCTACCTACCTATCTATCCATCCATCCGTCTATCTCCCTCTCGAATCTCCTTGACCCTGCGCTGCTACGAATTTACGGAGGAACGCCGCAGAGAGGAACGGCGAGGGAGCTCCGAAGAGCGGACGAACGGTCGGACGGAAAGAAGGGGGACGGCGCTTTTTGCGAGGGATCTCGCGAGGCAAGGCCGTCGTCTCGCGAAGCGAAGCGCGCGGACCTGCAACTCGTGACCGAGTAGCCGAAAATCCTGCCGGTTGGGACCGAGGCCGTGTCATCGGTCCCACGACGAAGAAAGAACGCTCCTCCAAGATGGAGCCCTTTTTCTACCGGGCCGCTCCTCTTGACGTTTCCTCGATTTATTACGCCTCCGCTCGTCATCCACCTTACGATATACTCGTGGAATTTTGCATTCGTCTATCGTCGATGTTGTAAACGGACGATGCATTCCATCGAAAGAGGCTATCTCGGAGGAGCCAGCCGGCCAGAGACATCGGAGAGACAGAAACTCGTTCGAGACGTCAAACTTTTTGTCCCGCCGAAAGATCTCGTCCGATCGTCTCGAAAATACCTAAATCGAGAGACGCGTCTCTCGGACGTTTCAACTTTGCTCGGGGAAGAAGCGAAAGAAAGATCGGCGTAGGTAACGGTGCTCTTAACCGTAGCGAATATCGAAATACGTGGTGCAATTTTCACGGACGGTCGAGAAAACGCCGAGCGCTATCGTCTATTTCTTCCCAATTATCCGAAGGCGGTCTCTCTCTCTCTCTCTCTCTCTCTCTCTCTCGCTCGCTCTCTCGCTCTCTAGCTCTCTCCGGAGGTTTCGAAATTACGGAGGCAACGTCGTTAATTCGACGGGAGATACCGATCGGTCTAAGCGACGACGCTACGGCGATACCACCGGCAGAAGCTCGCCTGCCGTTTCTACGGTTAATAAGCGCGGCAAATCCGAACCGATCCCGAACCTCTCTCGAACATTCGCAATTCCGCTTTTGCGATCAAAGTGGGTAAACGGATGCCCGAGTAAACGCGCCGTTGCAATTACACGCCAGTTACACGAGCTGGCCTTAAGACGATTCACACGGCGCATTCTCTTTCCTTCTTCCACCGTTCGTTCGTTCGTTCGTTCGCTCGTTGCGCGTCCGCTGCGTTCGTCTTTCTCCAGCGAGTTTCCACAATGGTAATTACGAGACAGTACGCTCGTAAATTTCACGTAGGCTAAACGCAGGCACACCGCGCGTACACCGCGCGTACACCGCGCGCGCTGCGTGGCTACTTTCTATTTCCCATAAGATCCAACCATATAGGAGACGTCGATATGTTTCGCCATACCAACGGATCGAGAATCGAAGAAAAGGGTAAGGAGGCTAACCGGCCGAGCCGATCGAGCCGATCGAGTTAGACCCCTCGCGTTCTCCACTTGTCGTCCTCGGCGCGTCGTCGCCGTTCCTCCTCTCTTTCTCGATTATTACCGCCACTATTCCCGATCTTACAGGATCTTGCATAAGTGCGAGCCATGCGTGTCTCTCGAGCGCTCGGCTCGCGTGAAACGAAACGGCACGCTACGACAGCGAGATCCCCAACGAGAAGAATGCTTCCCGAGAATAAATAACGGCCTTTCGCGTTACGCCGTCTCAACTTTTTGCATCGTCGAGATACGCTCCTTTTTGCGTCGACCTGTACCGCGCGTACGCTTTACGTTTCTCCTCTACGTATTATTGCGTCTCTCAGTCGTTCCGGTACCCCGTCGCCCCTTCGTCCTTTTTTTCGAGGCGGAAGAAGGAACGGTACACGATCGCGACTTTACGTCGACGCTACGGCCGGACCGCGTTGTCGTTGTCGTCGTCGTCGTCGTCGTCGTCGTTGTCGTCGAGAAACGGCCGGATTCCGTCGTGGTTCGTAAAGTTCACACAGCTTTTAGCGAGATGGATCGTCTTAGGAGCGGCGAACGATGTTAACGAAAGGGGAAAGGTGACCGTGCGCTCGGAATACGTCGTGAAAAGGACGAAAGGACAAGCCGAGTATGGTGCATTATGCGAGTTAGCATTGCACCGTGCCGACTTTACGACGACTTCCACGTTCTCCGGCGACTCCGCCGATATGGAGAACGTACACGCGTGATATTACAATGGGAATGGAGAAAACGAAACGAGAGGGTCGTGCTTGTAAATAGCGCTATTATCCTACGGCACGGTTCGTGAGCGAGAAAAATCGAGAAAATACGAGTACTCGATATCCTCTGGAAATGTATCGAATAATTCGAAACGTTAACAACTGTCGAGAACGAAGCTATTAATTCCTCCTTTTTCTTCGCCAACCTCTCGTAATTTTCTGCGAGAGAAAGCACTAAAGATATAGTCGCGATAGTAAAGTCGAGTAGCTATCCGGACGTTCGATTATCGCTCGTTCCTTTTTTTTTTAAATCGATCGATCGATTCGGTCAAAGTTACGTAGAGAAGCGTGCTCGAGAGGAACGGAGGTGGAGGCAGAGGTAGCACCGAGCCGAAGAAGAGGCAGAGAGGTAGAGATTCGAAAGGAGTACGGTGGCGCGGTACCACGGTATAATAACAGACCGCCACGGGCCGGGCTAGCTGATGACTTCATTGAACTCGGCTGCTGCCCCAGGCTTCGTGGGCCCGGGTCCCGAAGCCCGGGACCTCCCTGAAACCGCCTCAAATTATAACGCCGCCCTGGACCCAGACCCGCTTCTGATGGGCTCGAGAAAAGAAGACGAAACCTCTGCCTTTTCATTTTTAACGATTTTAGCGATTTTGGCAAACGCCTTTCTTCTTCTTCTTCTTCTTCTTCTTCTTCTTCTTTCTTTTCCTCTTCTTCTTCTTCTGCTTCGTCCTCCGCTTCGTCCTCCGCTTCTTCTTCTCCTTCGTGTCTTTTCACGTTCGATGACTCGGAGCTTATAGATTGACGATAAGACTAAGTGCGTAGACAAGATCGTATAACGAGTAGAACGATTGGAATCGAAAAAATGTCACAACCAATGGCCGGGACTTTCGATAAAAATAATAAAAAAAAAAAAGGGTCCTGAGAAAGGTATCTCGGTCGAAGCCAAGAGTCCACGTAACGTAGAAAACGAGCTAAGGTAGTCGGTCATATCGTTGAAAATTCCTAAAGCTATTGCCGGTACGGCATTAGTGGCGATAACAAAACCGATAAGGATACGCGTTTGGGGACGAGGAGAAGGAAAGGGCGGGCCGATCGCGGTGTACTATGCGGAAGTAACGATTAGGACCGTAAAGCGATTGGAACTCCGAAGGAAAGGTGAGTAAACACAGGCAGGTTCTTTCTTCGCGACAGGTTGAAAGCCGATGGTTTCTCGACGAACGGAAAGATAAGCTTGCCAAGATACCTTATGCGCGCCTCTAATTTCTATATTATTAAAATGCCTATATACATAGGATATATGCGTATGGGCGTGTACTATCCCAATCTCGGCGATGATGGCAGCGAGACTGGTCGACCGATCGACCGACCGACCGACCGACCGACAAATCGACCG
>NC_057690.1:403064-448064 GCF_014466175.1 Vespula pensylvanica | reverse complement strand
ATGAACGTTATCGCGATGACTCTGGTTTAGTTCGTCTTGCACGAGGAAAAAAATGACAGAAGAGAAGATATAAAGTATTTACAATATAGGTATTATATATCAAGTAATGGTAATATATATCTCTCCGTAATTCTTGGACACCCTAAAGTGCTTGATACACCGACGAACCTTCTCTTCGGTTGATTACGATCGTTTACGAGCGGTAAATCACCTACGTCTATCCCCTCCATCTACGTTCTTCTTCTCCTTTATTCGCGAAACGTCACGATATCCTTAATCGTCGAAACCGGTAGTAAAAGGATCGTTACTAGTCGTGACAAAGAAACCGCCACCTCGGTGAACAAACGAGCCAATAAAAGCATTTTATCGACCCCTTCCGTTTGTCCCTCGACGATAACTCTCTCTCTCTCTCTCTCTCTCTCTCTCTCTCTCTCTCGCTCTCGCTCCGTCGGACGCGCGTGTCGGAAGAGCCGAGCTTAGCGCATACGAGTTCGAAAAAGAAAAGCACTCGCGGCAAAGAGTCGTTCGAAGTCACTTCTAAGCGATGACACGCACCGTCATCCGCACGGCGTGGGTGTTGAGATCCTAATCGGACGGGCTCCGCGAGTAGTACAACGACGATTAGGCTTCTCCGCTCGAAGGCGAACGCACACGTACGCAGAGACCAGGCCACGAATACACGACCGGATCTAATCTCTACTCTCGTAGGTGGTTCCGAGATACCCATCGCGATCCGAAGGAAAAAGTCGGACAGCGGCGCAGGAAACAAAGTTTCTCGATCCTCGACCGTTTTCGAGTACTCCCGAGAAAAGGTACGAGACTCGCGAGTACGCCCTTGTCCTCGAACGACGCTTTGTCAACTTCAACCCTTCGCGAGACGATCTAGATAGATCCTTCGGTCGCGCTTTCGAGCTACGCGCGTCCACGGACAATCACGGAGACCGGTCGAGGATAAGAAAAAGAAAAAGAAGAAGGAAAAAGGAAGGAGCTTCGTGACCGTGGAAGATGTTTCTGCGGCGAGCTATACAAATTGTCGTTGACGTCGAATAACATTAATACGGGTATCTATTCGCGCGAGACCGCCCTCGGTGGTCGACGAGTCCCTGCGAAACGTCCGTTCAAAATCGTACCTACCAGGAACCAACCGGTGCCGTACCAGGACGATTTTCGAATCAATGACTTTGAAGATGGTCGATCGTAGGTGGACAGGTACGTATGTTTTCCCATTTAAATAGAATCCCCTTCGGTCGGACGTCATCGGCGAGAAATAAAGGAGGATTCGAAAGAAACGACGAAAGAAACGGGGAGAAGGGATAGAGGATGAGGGGGAGGAGGAGGAGGAGGAGGAGGAGGAGAGTAGCGTTCGAAAGGATCGAAGCCGTAGGACGAAGTTGGCCCGGGACCACCATAACTACAACATCGATGGGGAGTGCGAGATCCGACAGCTTCGGAGGTGGCAATGAGCCCGGGTCCCGCCCGCCGCCACACCCACACGCATATATCTTATTTTCCCTTTTTATTTATTCGGATTGCCGTTGGTCGAGGCAATCCACTCTTCGAATCCCTATGGCTGCGTCTGGTCCGCGTTGGCATAATAGGCGAGCACGGTGGCCTCCTAGGCCCTTCGGCCTTTCGCCGACCTCTTTTAAACTTCCACTCGGCGTCCACGGAATCGTCTCATTGTCCATCTCCCTGACGTTCCTGCTACGAACCTCTTTACGAAAAATAGCCACGATCTTGAGAGAACGTTACTCGTAGTATAGCAATATAATACAATGGTATAGTCGCTAAAAGCACAACTTTCGGACCTCGCTCGACTGTCGAGCCTCGTTTCCGTCTCGATGGAAATAAAAAGAACGCGTTGCGACGGGTCGGAAGATAATACGCTTACGGATCTTATTAGAAAATTATGTTTCAAAAGGGATGAGACTCGGTATATGTCCGCGCCGATACTTTCGTTACCAGTCGCGATTTCCTTCGATAAGAGGATCTGGCGCAAAAGAAAATTCTCAATGTCTTTCAAAGATCTCCTAGGCGTGAGCGCGCAAGCGGAAAAAACGGCGAAAATCCTTCTTTCCTTTTTCTTTCTTTCTTTCTTTCTTCTTCTTCTGCTTCTTCTTCTTCTCTTTTCTTTCCGATGCAAAGAAAAGTAGGCTGACGAGAAGAACGGTAGGCCGACGGTAGACCGTCGGTAGCGAACGGTAGTCGACGATGGTTCGCGGTAAACAGGCGGAACGTCTATGATCCCCGAAAGCAGATTATTCGGAAGGACTACTTTTAGCGAGTAAATCGATCATGCTCGGGCGAACATCGACAAGTGGCTTTTAGCGAAAACGACGCCGATGATCCAGAGCTAACGCGTATCTCCTCTCGATCGTGCGATCGACCGTTGCTATTTTGTAACGGATATCGCGTCCCGAAAAACGTCGAAAGGAAAGAACGTAAACGATAGGAGTCTTCGAGAAGGAGGAGGAGGAGGAGGAGGAGGAGGAGGAGAAGGACCGGATCGGTTCCGGGGCTAAACGATCCTCTTTCGCTCGCGTCGTTTCGAGAGGAGAAAAAGAAGGCCGAGCGTCCGCGCGACGCAATGCTCACAATAGAGGTACCTTTTTTCACCGGAGATGCCTCGTTGCCCTTTCCGTCAAAATCGCGATCGAGAGGAAGGAGCGGAGAGACGATATAATATAACGCAAACTAGACGCCGGACTCGACGATTCTCGTCGGCAACGGAATGGCGGACGATACGCGCATCCGTCCTTTATCTTTATCCGTGCCTACCAGTCGACGGATTTTACTCCGACAAAGTATCCGCATACTCTTCGCCCTTTCGTCGGGATCGATCGAGACGGGGAATGCACGTTATTAAAACATTCCAAGCAGTAACCCCAACTAGAATTCCCCCGCTTTCAACGATATTAAGTTCCCATCGTGGTTCCTCCGCTTTCATACCCGAGCCTACTTTTCCAATTAATCGGTTCGTTTCTCTCCCATCGACGATCTTTCTACCATTACCTTTCTATTCGGGAAAAGAGCAAACTTATATCTGGCTAAGGCGAACGAGGAGAATGGAAACGGTTCGGCTCGCGTCGCGGCTTGCTTCTTCCGTTCGTTCTACCGATTTCTTGTTAGACGACGAGCGACGTCTCAATTAAGAAGTCGAACGCGTCGGCCGTGGCTCAGCGGCGATTATCAACGATTTTCACACCGTCGTGTCCTTCGGTTCGGTCCTTCTTGCCGGGTACGTTTTTTCGTTCGGTTTCTTCCGCGTTTCTCGCCGCGTAATACCCCGTGAAAACGCGTCGTACCAAAATGAAGGGGCCGATCGATTACCACGCTTAGATCGAGGATCGCTTTTTTGCGATCCCGAATCGTTTCGCGAACTTTTAACGGATCGCCGTGCGATACGGGCGAAGGTACCGTATACTCTCATCCTCGTCTTATCGCGATCAAACGCCGAGAACGAAGAACCGGATTCTCTTTTCTACAAACACTGCCGCTCGTCGATGCGCGAATCTCATTCGTCTCGAGCAAAAAGTCAACTTTTACTTTGGCCCTTTAAAGAAGCAACCGCATTCTACTCGTTCGAGCGGCTTCCATCTCCTCTCTCTCTCTCTCTCTCTCTCCCTTTCCTCCTCCTCCTCCGCAACCCCCCTGCCCCGTGTTAGCAAGGACGTTACGTGGCACTGCTCGAAAGTCAGTCACTTTCGAATTTCCCGCGAAATCTCGAAGAAGGAGGAAAAGAAGAGAAGAAAGAAAAGGAATTGGAAGAAGGGGATGCGAGGTGGGGGTGAGTAGGCGGAAGGTAGGCTAACGGAAGATAAGCCTCAATTACGTCGATCGACTCCTCTCCGAGGGATGCTGGGTAGGGGAAGATTCGCTCCTCCCACTCGTCCTGTCACGTGATCGACCGAGCCCAACTTCCTTCCTTCCTTCCTCCCTCGTTTCCCGCCTATTTCACTTTCCACCCTCTACGTCGAAGCGCTGCTTCCGAGGAGCGAAGTCGAGCGCGTGTCAAAGATATACTCTTCGGGCGATCGAGAATAAGCCATGCGAAACGAAACGGGATGGGGGAGAGGGGGGACCGGGCTAAGACACGTCGATCCTGAGTCGATTCGAGATGAGACAAGGAGGAGAAAGAGAAAGAAGAGCAGGAGGAGGAGGAGGAGGAGGAGGAGGGCGCGAGGAGGGCGCGAGAAGGGCGCGCAACCTCCTCGTAGGCTCTCGATCCCTCTCGGACGGAGTTGCCTTCGGTCTCTGCCCCTTTGGCTCTGCGCTTCGGAGGGTAGTGGCCGACGCGTTGCGCCGCCGCTAGTACTGCTCCGGATGGTGGTGCCGATGGTGGCGCCGATGGTGGGGGTTCGTTGGTTCCTCCGACAGTCGAGAGCCCTCTCGTCGTTCTCCCTGCAAGAAGGATAGAGAGACGGACGGACGGACGGACGGATCGACGGTGGGTGGGTGAGAAAGGGTACGCGGGGCCGTGCGCACCGAGTTCGTCATAGACGGGCCGATCATCCTGACAGCTCTTCTACTCTCTCGTCGCCGGCGTGGCGCGCCGTTCTCGAGCGAGCCACCGATCCTCAGATTATCTCCGTCTCTCCGAGCTGCAACAGCGCCGACGACGCCAGCATCCGGAGAAAAAAAGCGAATAACGAGTGCGCGAATCTCGGCGTATCGCTCCTAACGATCCTCTTTCTTCCCCTTCCCTCCTCCACCTTATCTCCTAGCTCCTTTATTTTCGATCCTTCTCGATCTATTCTTCCCGCCTCTTCCTCCTCCTCCTCCTCCTCCTCCTCCTCCTCTTCCTTCTCCCCTTCCTCCTCCTCCAGCTTCTTCTTCTTCTACTTCTACTTATTCGATTTATTTTCTCGTTACATGTCTTCTTGCCTCATCGTTGTAGTCGTCGTCACCATCACAGTCGTCGTCGTCGTCATCGTTAGCGTCCTCGCTAAGTAAGCCGGACGGGAAGTTTGCATTCGACTGTTTGCACGAACGAACCGAGAGATAGACGCGCGGCGAAGCGCGAGCGCGCCCACGACAGAAAGAGTAGGAGAGAGAGAGAGAGAGAGAGAGAGAGAGAGAGAGAGAGAGAGAGAGAAAGCGAATGTGAGAGAGAGAGAGAGAGAGAGAGATCAAGGAGGAGCAGGAGGTGGAGGTGGGGGTGGAGGCAGAGGGAGGGGAAGAAGGAGGAAGAGAAGAGGAAGAAGGGAGTGTGTGGGAGGGAGCCGGAGGGCGACTTTTCTTTTATTTAAGCTTGACACTTCGCCGCGAGCGCACGCATACCGGAAGTGCGGAGCAATACGGTCGTCGTAGAAGCTCCGAGAATAAGTTTGGAAAAGAAGAAGAAGAAGAGGAAGAAGCAGAAGAAGAAGAAGAAGCAGAAGAAGAAAAAGAAGAAGAAGAGAAAGGAAAGAAAAGAAAGGAGGAGGTGCTCGTGCTCCGAGTGGTGCTTCTTCTCGGTCGTGGCGGTCGTGGTAGTGGTGGAGGTGGTGGTGGTTGCCGAAGGTGCTATTGCTTTTCCGGCTACTTTCGGCCCATCCAATAAGGGTGGAAGGAACGAGAAAAAGGACGGGCCGAGATAAAAGTTTGGAAAATATTTCACGGAAAAGGATGTTGCTACGCTCGTTCCTGTTTCCACCATCGAACAGGTGGACCTTACCTCCCGTCTTCGTTCGGACGTATCCTTCGTCGACGTTGCCGTCAGAGCTGTCATCGCCGTAGAAAAAGGAAGAAATGTCAAGGTGTTTTCAAGCTGCGACCAAGCTCGATCGCAAAGAAACGTACGCGCGACACGTTAGACAAAAGTTCGAGCTGATTTGAAACGTTTGCTCGTCCTGTCCCTTCTAGCTCCTTCGTTCTTCTTTTCTTTCTCTCTCTCTCTCTCTCCCTCCCCCTCCTGTCTCTTTCTCCCTCTCCCTCTCTCTCTCTCCTCGCTCTTTCAGGAAGGAGCACAAGTACAGTATTTTTGATCCAAAGATATAGAGAAATAGCTCTCGGAGATACCAAAGAGGAGGCTACGAAGAGCAAGGGTACGAAGCTCGAAGGCAAAAATCGAAGAGAGGCTTTCGAAGAAAGAGGGGGAGAATCGGCCGATCGTCGCAGGGTAGTTTTCGGAACGACCCTCGAGAAAAGTAGGAGCTCTCGAATCGGAGAGAACGTCAAAGGAGAAGCGCCGGTGCCCGGGGCGAGGAGGAGTCCTCGACGCGTGCCAGGCTGCTGATCACAGGCACCGCGCGCGCTAAGAAGAGTAAGAGAGCGTTCGGAGCCGTATCGGAGCGAAGCGGAGTTCGAGGGAGAGGGGATAGGGTAAAGCGAGGGGTCCTTCCGTTCGGGTGCTAGGGGTGTGCACCCCTGGACGAGGGCTCCCACTCGACTCTCTCTCTTTAAAGTGGGCAAAACGCGCGCGCAAAGAGAAAGAGACGTCCTCGGGGCGATGACAGGATGCCTTCGTCTCGACCAGCAGCAGGCCGTACCTACTACGAAGGACCTCCGGCTAGAATCGCGAGGAAAATCGTCGCACGAATCGCCGCTAGAATCGCCCGCACCGTAGCCCTTCTTCTCCTACTCTTCGAGCATCGCCGGTGAGTAAGGACTTTATCGCTAAATCGAGCCACGTGGCCCACCGACTCGACTCGTCTCGTCTCGTCTCGTCTCGTCTCGTCTCGTCTCGTTTCCTCTCGCCACGTCTCGTCTCGTCTTCCCGACGTCTTTACCGAGCGCACTTTGGCGTCTCGCCGCTGACCCGCCGTTGCCTCGTCGTTTCTGTTTATTTAACGCTTCTGCGCGCGATACCGATCGCAATTCGTTCGCACGTCGCGTTCGTAGAGAAAGAGAGGGAGAGAGAGAGGACGAGAGATTAAATCCTCTTTCTCGTCTCTCGTTTACGTATCGAATTTCGGATCAAGCTTGCGTTACGACTTTATTAAAGCCTCTCGATCAGCCCTCGATCGCTTTATATCCGCCGATGCTTGAACCTACCGACGGCGTACTACGCCGCGCGTAAGCGCTGTTTTACAAGTATAATTCGTCCCAGTGGAATGCCGTAAGAATACGTGACGTTTGCAAAGTAAGGTTCTTTTTTACGGATACGATTCTTCCAAAATAAGTAGCGATTCGTGACCACGCTATAAAGTATAAATATCGGTATCGCTCGAAAACTCGTTCTTTCACCGGAGGCCGTCGTACGTCGAAATTGCGCTCTTAAATTTCGGCATCGATCTCCTTTCATTATGGAAATACATTGTAAGTTGTAGGTACTTTCGCTCGAAATTGGCGCAGGTGTCTCTAAAATCGAGTCGACGATCGGCGATCAAGGCGAGCGAGATTTCGAACATAGATAAAGAGCGTAAATCGACTCGTCGGCTTTTCCCATCGATCTTTCGTAGATTTAAGCGCGTTCCTAACGCGCGATCGTTCTCGGTAAGTCATCGATAGAGACGTCGACGTCGAACGTGGTTACGCTGCTCCGAATAGTTTTCCCGAGATCCTGAAATCCTTCTGTCTATGACGTATAGATGGATCGTCGAAGCTTTTATGATACGAAGCCGATATAACTCGTGAGAGTAATCGCGAGTCGTAGGATATCCGAGTCGCAGAGACATAGTTATTTGGCGCTAGCCGAGCGACGTAGCTCTTCCTCGTTATGGTATCGAGAGAGTCCGATACACGTTCGCCGGAATCCCCTTGCTCGGGCCGACTCGTCGTAAATAATTGCACCGACTCGTGTGTCCGGTGCAGGACGCGAGAACGTGCGCGCACAATGTATGCGCGATGTACTCGCTACGGGGCATTGAATTACGTTCTCGACGATATAATAGTCGATAAACTGGTTCGCGCGACGCGCGTCCTCCGTCCGTTCTCCGCGCTACGACACGCGCGAACGTTATCCTTGGCTCTCCCGCTCCTTCCTTCCTTCCTTCCTTCCTTACTTATCTTACCTCCCTCCTTCCCTCCCTCCCTCCCTCCTTCCTTCCTTCCTTCCTTCCTTCCTTGATTCCTCGTCTTCGACTCGAACTAATTTCGCGACGTTCCTCGGAGAGAATAGCAAAGACCGAACCGATAGCCGGCCGTTGTTCTCGCGAGTCGTCGCTAACGAGTTTTCTCTCGACCACGGCAAGCACGCCTGTCTCATGCCCCATTAAACGCGAAATTCCGCGGTGCGGCTTCTTCTCTTTTATCGAGCTACGAGAAAGGGGGAGGAGAAGGAAGGATCGAGTAAAACGCTTGCACCACCGACGCCATTTTGGATTCTTCGACGACCTTCTACAAAGATTATTCCTCGTATTCCTTCGCGAACGTGAAATAAAGGGAGCGAAGCGAGAAAAAAAGAACTATCGAAAGCGAGCAAGATTCGCGCCTCGTCGCGCCTTTCCTGTCCAGCGTCGATGCGCGGCGAAATCTCGGCAAAGGTTCTACGAATTCGATTCGTCCGTCGATCTACGACTCTTTATCTTTTCGAATCGAGCCAACGAACGCGCGGTATTTCTATGAGAATGACGGTAACGCAAAGACGAGTTCCTTAAGCAGCGTCTCGCTTGTCTCGCTTCTTGTGCGAGAAGTGAGACGCGAAGAAGGGACCGAGGTAGCGGAAGGAGAAGAAGTCGAGAGGTAGCAAAAGGAATCCGTTGATAGGCTCGACCGTCCGTACGGTGTCTTCGGCAATTTGTTGAGCGAGTTAAGATCATTAATCTGCTTTCGGTAGATCATCAATAGCGCGAAAGATAGCGTAGGGGCAAGGATGTACCGGTAATGGGAGCCCTCAATAACCTCGACGACCCTAAAAAGCCTCACCCTCCTTCGCCATCCTTTCCCACACTCCGCAGAAACCGAGTTGTCTCGAGCTCCTCGCCCTCTCTCTTCCTCCTCGCCTTCTTCCTTTTTTACCAGCGTGCCGTGCCGTCCTCGACATACCCCCTATTCTTTCCTTTTCTCTTTTTTTCTTACTTCGCACGGGTGCCATACGCAGCTTTTACTTCGGCAGAGAAGCTCCTCGGCTAATTTCTACGCGCGCATAAGCACCGAATCGAACCCGGATAACTCTCCTCCTGTCCCCCTCTCCCCGTCGAATCCAGCGCGCCGGTTGCCGCAAGAAATCATCCTCTCGAACGTTTCTCCAACTTTTTAACCATTCTCTTTCGACTCATACCGTCCACGTCTGTTTTCCTTTCGACGATTTTACGAGACCGAGGTCAAGAGGTGCGAAACGCTTTCAAAGAACAGATCATCGAGCCGCGGCTCCTTCCTCCTGCACGATCACCGCTACCGTCGTCGTAGCGATAACGGCCTTTGCCTCTCGGAAGAAGAGCTCTTAGAGCGTTATCTTAAGCGACGGCATCTGCCTGATGGTCGATTAATTAATTTCAACTTAGAGAGAGAGAGAGAGAGAGAGAGAGAGAGAGAGACAGGTGCACTTTCTCTTAGATTTTCCTATCTCGCAAGAGAATCCCATCGATCGACGAAAGATTCAGGAGCGAGCAACCTTCGCGATCGAGAATCCGATAAAGCGAGAGGTCGAACGAGCCTTGATGAGAGGAGAGAGGGGGGAGGGAGAGAGAGAAAGGGTGGGTAGGAAGGAGATCACGGCATACCGCGATCGTAAGAGGAATCTCCGCGGCGGGACATTCCGTACGACCGAAATCACTCAAACCGATCGAACGCGTCCGTGGGAAGATCGGCTTTCTCGCGATTCCAAGAAATTGGCAAAGTACGAAGGCGATAAATCTCAAAGTGTCCCGTTAATAAAAAGATCTACATCTTCGTTTGCAGCGGCAGTTGTTTGATGAGCAATTCGGTGGACGATTGGGTTAGCGGCAGTGCCGTCGTTTGCAACGGAATACCTGGATTGACGAAGGAGCAACGTGAACTCTGCCACAGAAACCCGGACGTGACGGTAGCGGCTCTGAAGGGACTACAGATGGCGATATTAGAATGCCAGCATCAATTCATGTGGCACAGGTGGAACTGTTCCTCCCTCACCCCGAGCAGCAGAACGCAGCAGAGCAGCGTGCTCCTACAAAGAGGTAATAACGTCCTGATACAACTTCGATGCTCTAGCTTCTTAGAGGCTCGAAGAGGTAGAAAAAAGTCGAGAGACGCGAGATTTCATTAAATCACGAGACCACGGTTGCGCGTCTTCCTCGTTGGCTCGTTGCTAACGGAGGCAACGAGGGCAGCGTCGAAAACCTGTCCCAATTCCATAAGAAGGTTTGGAGGGGGCCTCGCCACTGGACCAGCGTGACATATAAATTCGTCGTGGCGCGTACGTGCGCCGAAAGAGGAAACATATATCGTGTCGGACGAATGCGCGAGAGCGCGACATCGGGCGCACCTGACCTGAAAGCTTGAGCTCCGTCGAGCGGGAGGCCCTCGGACCAGCCTTCTCTCTCTCCTCGGTCCTCGCTCCCTCTCGTGCCCTCGCTCGCGCCGTCGTTATCTCGCCTCTTCCATCGACCCTACGATTTCTTACGACCGGCTACGTCGAGGTGTCGATTCCCTCGTTTTTTCCTGCGTTACGTAAAACCATAAACCCGTCGCAACGAAAAGAGTAACGTGGAATTTCTCACCCGATTCTTCTCCGATCCGTTCTCCTACGATCGTCGTCGATCGAACGGGGAGACGACTCGAAAATAGAGTCCTCGTGCCGGCTCCCCTACGATCATCACGGGTCTCCCGATCGAAGCGCAGCGAATTCCACGAATCCAGGTAAACGGGACTTCGAGTCGCGGCCATTGCGAACGATCTTTGCTTCTTAAAGTCTATATCGTAGCTCGGCTCGAAGAACGGACGGTCGGCAAGAAATCCAGCGTGTCGAATTTCGAGTCCGGGAGCACGTCTCGAAGCCGGTCATCGTGCCGTTAAATCCCTCGGACACGCTTCTCTCTATTTTCTCATTCTTATTCTCTCGTTTCTTCCTTCCTTCCTTCCTTCCTTCCTTCCTTACTTACTTACTTACTTTTTTGTAAAAAAAAAAAAAGAAAGAAAAAAGAAAAGAGATGAAACGTCTAACGGAAAGGAACGCGCACAGCCCGCACAAGTAGATTTCGTCGATGAAAATCTCCAGTCTCCTTCCAAACGGAAAACTTCCTTTTCTACTAGCGACAGGATAATCCGATTAATTCGGAGAAAATCGTTTCGAACGCGAGAATTTACGAGGGTCGCGACGAATCGCAAGAAACGAGCGCCACCTGCGCGAGAAAGCTCCCTTCTAAGGCGATCGTCATATAAAAGGCAGATCTATCGCAAGGCCATTAATTAAGAAACTCGTTGCACCGGTTCGATCCGTACTCGAGGACGTTCTTCGTGGCGAGTCTTTGAGCCGGACCTCCCGTACTCGACGCTCCTACTCCCTTGCCCTCCGTATCTATTGAGTTATCTAAGAGCAGCGATTCGGGTCTGACGCGAACTTTGCCGAAGGGGATCGGCTCGCCATTCGTCACCGTGTCCCAGAATCGAGAAAGCGAAGAGATTCTTTCTCTCTTTGTCTCTCTCTCTCTCTCTCTCTCTCTCTCTCTCTCTCTCTCTCTCTCTGTTGTCCTTCCGGCCGCGCTGTCCACGACGAGAGACGCACGGCTCTCGCAGGAGGATTTATTGCGAGTCCCCGTGGTGCGCACCTCCGCGATCTCGCGCAACTCGGACGATTATAAAACGGTTCCTACCAATATCCGTATATAGAGAAGGTAAGGTTCGATGGGCATCGCGTCCGAGCTTACGCGCCACTTGCCACTTGGAAATCTTTGCGATTCAAGGAAGACTCAAACGGAATTATTAATACCTGGTAGCGTTGGAAGGAAAGGAGACTCGAGAGCAAAGCGTATCTCTTTCCTTTTCTGGAATCTTTTGCATCCTCGTTCGTTCGCATCCCCTCGCGAGGGAGAAAGGAAAGAATCGTCTTCGCGGAGGAGGAGAAGGGGGGGGGCAGGAGGAGGAGGAGGAGGAGAGCGCAGAGACGGAGTAGCAGCAGCGTGGTGCCTCATCGGGTGTCGAGAACGAATGCCACAAATCCTTTTAGGAGCGCCTTTAGCGCGTCTCCTCGGTATCTCGTCCTCATGAATACTGCAAATGCCGGTCGGCCGGCCGGTATCCATGGCTTCGGAGTAACTTCTCGAGGCAGGAGAAAGGGTAGAGTAATGTGGGCATTGTCGAAGGAGAGGAGGCCCCTTCGAATCTTGCTCGGGCAGGCAGGCAACGCTCGTGTGTCGTATCGTTTGTAAGTTGACAGCCACCACTGCGGTTTGACGGTCGGCCGTCCGTCAATCCGACTCCAAGGAGGAGAGCTCGCGACGACGGGAGGACCTTGGACGCGGGAGGGCCCGAAGAAAAACTGCGCTCGACGTCGCATCGCTTAACGAACGTCTGCCGAGGCTAGCCAGGGTGCTGCACGCTCGCGTCACTCTGCTTCTTGCTCTCTCCCTCCCTCTCTCTCTCTCTCTCTCTCTCTCTCTCTCTCTCTCTCTCTCTCTCTCTCTCGGTCTCCCTTTCTCAGGATCTATCCTCGAAAGGATCGCTAATGAAGGGAAGCGAAAGGTGCCGTTCGAGAGACGAAAAGAGACGAGCTCGCTCATACGTAGGACGGGCACGCTTCGTTTTGACGGACGGCTGAATAATCTAGCTTCGAACCGTTGTCTCGGGAGGTTGTCCGCGATCGCCATTTGTAACTCCTTCTACGGAAGCTCGTACTCCCTTCGCGAGAAAGGAGAACGTCCGCTTCGCGTATATTATCCTGGCTGTTTTCCGAGCGGCAATTTGCTAACGCGACGTGGACGAGGTACCCTCCAAGAATTCTCCGATCTTCGGCTTAGGTACACAACTTTGACGCCCATGATACGAAGCTCGATCGCAGGTTACAGAGAGACGGCCTTCGCTTACGCGATATCGGCAGCAGGAGTGGCTCATAGCGTGGCGCGCGCCTGCAGCATGGGAAGACTGCTCTCCTGCGGATGCGACCCGTCCAGCTACAAAGCGAAACCGCCGGCCAAGGCCAGGGGCACCCAATGGAAATGGGGCGGGTGCTCTCACAATCTCGATTACGGCATGGAGTTTTCGAGACAGTTCCTAGACTCTCGCGAGAAGGCCGGCGACATACAGTCTACCGTTAACTTGCACAACAACCAAGCAGGACGTTTGGTAAGACGACTATTTTTTCTTTGTCCTCTACGATCGATGATTATTTCTTACAACGAAATCACGACCGTGCCGTCTCTTCCTCCAACCTCAAAGTTTTTAGCTTTTTAGTGGTCCGCGTTCAAACTCCGCCCATGACGGAAGCCAAAGCGAGGGTAGGGAGCACGAATGGAGAAAAAAGAGGAAGGAGGAGTAGAAGAAGAAGAAGAAAAAGCGTAGAAAGGAGAGAGAGAGAGAGAGAGAGAGAGAGAGAGAGAGGGTGGAAGGGAGGGAGAGGAAGAGAGAAGAGGACGGTGGGTTTCTCTCTCTTTATTCCTCTTTTCCTCGTTCGTGGTGCTCTCCACGCTCGCTCTCGGCCCTCGACGTTATTAAGACGAAGCCTCGGGCGGGACCACCCAGCCGTAGACTCATTAACTGTTTTGTACGCGACACCTCTTTGTCTAAAAGAAACCAAGTTAGATTCGCCGTTTTTCACGAGTCATGCCGTCGCTCGCGTACGGTCCATTCCCGCATTTATATTAACTTCTGACTTGTGTTTCAGTCGGTAGCGAGCAACATGCAAGTGAGATGCAAGTGTCACGGCATGTCCGGTTCGTGCGAGCTCAAGACGTGCTGGAAGGTGGTGCCGGACTTTCGAATAGTCGGCAAGACGCTCAAAGATCGTTTCAGAAACGCCGTCCTGGTCGCGCAGAGCAATCTCGGAAGCGTCACGCCGTTGGCCAGGGCAAGAGGATCGAGGAGAAGAAGACCGGATCGTCAAAGACAGAGGAAGCATCGGGAGAGAGGAGCCGGGCGCAAAAGGAAACCGCGGGATCTCGCGAAGCAGCTCTTTTATTATCAAAAGTCGCCAAACTTTTGCGAAAGGGATCCTGCCGCGGACATTCCCGGCACGGCCGGACGTAGGTGCAACAAGACGAGCTCTGCCGGGGACGGTTGCGGCAGCCTATGCTGCGGAAGAGGTTACAACGTCGTCAGGCAAAGGCGCACCGAAAGGTGCAGGTGCAAGTTTCATTGGTGCTGCTACGTTCAGTGTCAGAATTGCACCGTCGAAGAGTGGATCACCGTTTGCAAGTGAAACTCTAACCGAGTCGTCCTGTTGCGAACTATGCGCGCGAAACTACCTTTGTATTTTCAGAGCCAATTTCGTTCGAAGCCGATTCCGATGCGATTTAACGGATCCGCGATCCACCCCGACCGTCGTCGCGAATTACATTAGATATAAACAAAATCATCGTAGATCGTAAGAAAACTTTTAATTTATTTATATCGACGTTCTATTTAATTAATATTTAACTTTAACTTCCAACCCACTCTACACCTCCGTCGCAGTATTATTAGAATCAAGCCGTATGCGCGCGTTCGTGCGAGAGAACGCGCGCGTACATTATATACGATTTAATTATACGCGTACAATAAAGAGAGTTCCTGTAATCCTCATCTAGCTCATTTGCTTTATCCCTCGGATCCGACGTATCTGAAAAATAAACCCATTTATGGAACCCCTTTCAGTTTGTTTCTCCTATAATTGAAGCCTTTTTCCAATGTTCTAATTTCTTCCGTTGATGGCCACAAGTATAGTTCTTTCTCATCGATCGACCGATGGATTAACTCGCGAGTCAACCTTACAAAAATCTGTGCCAATCCTTTTTATTCCCTGCGAGAAAGGTATGAAAAAGATGCGAAACTACAAGCTCGCCGTCTTCGTCTTCGTCTTCGTCTTCGTCTTCGTCTTCATCCTCGTCTTCATCCTTGTCTTTGTCTGCGTTTTCGTTTTCGTTTTCGTCTTTGTCTTCGTCGTCGTCGTTGTAGCATCATCTTCATTTCCCAATACTCGTCGTCGAAGAAAAGGCGAAGGAAAAGGTGGAGGAGGAGGAGGAGGAGGAGGAAACAACGACGACGACGACGACTCGAGATCCGTTCTGACGCTTTTTGCCGAGAACGCGAGCTACGCCCGCAGAATGTTTATTCGCGGAGGAGACGTTCGCGTATACGTGCGGCTCGGCGCGCGTAGATGCACCTAGTCCTTTGATTCTAGCCGCCAATAATACGAAGTGTGACCGGTACAAGCTTTATCGTCCGATCGACGACGATTCGTCTTGCGCGTCGCGCGCTTCACCGGCCAACGAAGACGAGAAGGAAGGAGAAAGAAGTGGGGGAGATAAAAAGGGTGGTGAAAGAGAGAAGCTCGCTCAAGCGAGGAACGGAAAGGAGGAAGAGCTTATTGATTTTGTATGAGAGAATAAACGAACGAAGATGAAGGAAAGGGTGAGAGCGGAGGAACGAGGAAGGTTCGCGTTTCGTTCGCTTCTGTCTACGTGATCCACGGGAATCGGAATCAGCTTTGTCGCTCCTCGATGATTAACCTCCCACGATCCTTTTGGCTTTCCCGGAGATAGCAAGATTCCGCTTTGCGATCCGACTTCTTTTTCTCTATTCGCCATGGGAGACGAGTACCTCGGAGACGTCTTCGATTCTAATCGAAGCGCAATTACGATTAGATAGAAAAACGATCTGATGACACTGTCAGCGCGTCGGTTTCTCTCTCCCTCCCTCTCTCTCTAGCTCGCTCGCTCGTAAATAGCTCCTGCACGTGCGAGAAGATGTGCGACTTGACGCGCCGAAACGCGCCGTAATCAAGGTAGTCTCGGCGGAGGCGGGCCGATGCTCTTACGTGCTCGATGAAAATCTAAAAAAAAGTTTGTCGCAAGAAGAGCCGAGAAACGGAGACGCGTATCCGCATTAATCTCGACTCGCGAACTCGCGAGCGGCTCCCTTTGACCGTCGTCGTACCGCAGGACCCTGAAGAAGCCGCGATAAAGCGCATTAATTTATCGCGACCCTGCAGAGATCTTTTTCAAGGAGCATCGATCCGAGCAACGAGATTAGAAGCTCGAGCACGACGCTCGCCGTCGCGAACGCACATTTTTACCTCCCTCGAACCAGCATCGTCCTGAAAGAGAAGCGATCGTACCTCGATTGGCGTTTCAAAAGCCGTCTTTAGCGAGGCAAATTCGTAATCCCAAATTCGCCGACTTATCGAACCTTTCCAGATGTTCGCTCCATTGTCCGCCGAATCGTAGGAAAGTGCGAAAGGAATGGCTCGGCCGAGATTATCGAGAGAAATTTCGCAAGGACTCTCTATTCGGCGATCCGTTCGAACGGTCCACGAAAGAGAAAGAAGTAGTCTCTACGGCGCAGACGACTCAGAGACTACGCGCTGGGAACGAAATCAATGAGCTAACAAGCTTGCGAGTTAGCAGTTAGTTAATTAAGTCGGCGTTATTGGATCATGGAAGCCAAGCGCCCCTTCTCCCGAGTACGAGCCCCAGTCTTCTCCCCCTTTGCACTCCAGCGTGCGGCTCGTCGGTGCGGTCTTTGGGGGCGCTCTTTGGGGCCGCTGTTTATGGCGCTGTTTGGGGTGCTGTTTGGGGCGCTCGTCGGGACGTTCTTTAGGAAGCTCGTCGGGACGCCCTTTCGGATCTAACGCCAAGACCGACCGTGGTAGTCGACGTCGTCGTAGTCGAGCTCTACTGCGAGCACTGCGAGGCCGGACGCCGTAGGGCTTGCGCGACCTGCCAGACGTCTTAATTAGAGGTGAGTTGCCGAGCGCGAGTCGCGAGTCGGTTGAGAGACCACTCTCGCTTCCCCTCTTGCTGCTTTACCCTTAACCGCATTTCGCACCTTTCGCTACTTTTCTTCGTTCCAACGTTTCAACGTCTTTTCAACGTTTTCACCCGTCCTATCTTCCCCGCCGAAGCTCGGTCTCGATCGAGCAAAGCGCTGAAGCTATCGCGTCTTACTTCGAGCCGTCGATAATGTCACGTTTGAGGAATCTCCCTTTTGCCGTTCTCGTCGTCAACGACGAGAAGAAAGAGGAGAAGAAGAGGAAGAAGAAGAAGAAGAAGAGAAGGAGGAGGTGGAGGAGGAGGAGGAGGAAGAAGAAATACGACGAACCGGACGGAGGGAAAAGGATCGAATTGCCTTCTCTTCTTCGCGTTCCACGGTACTCGTCTTCGAGGTGCCGGAACACGTGTTCCGCAATATTTTGTGAGGATGCGTAGAAAAAGAGACGTGCGACGAGAGTGGTGAATCGAACGAAAAGGAAGAGAGGCCTGTACGCGCGATCGTTTCCCTCGACGCTCGCGGACAAGTGGATAACAAAAACGACCAACGACTAGTCCTCCGCTTTCGG
The DNA here is from genome assembly GCF_014466175.1 of Vespula pensylvanica. Lineage (NCBI taxonomy): Eukaryota > Metazoa > Arthropoda > Insecta > Hymenoptera > Vespidae > Vespula > Vespula pensylvanica. Next base: position 430,756 of record NC_057690.1, on the reverse strand, counting down.
CCACATCGTATTTCTCGATCGTTTCAGTGCCCCTCGCGCGAAAATTTTTCTCCGCTGAAAGAAGCGAGCGAGCTTCTTCTACGATAAAACAAAGTCGGACGTTCTAGCTGAAACGGAAGGTTCGGGCAAAAGTCGGGGAGGAGAAAGGAGAGGCAAAGAGAGATCGTACGGGGAAGTTAAATGTTGCATGAGCTTCGAGGAAGAAGAACCGAGCTGAGATTCCCGGTAGCGATTAAGCCCTCCGACGGAAATAACGTACGATCGGACCTGCGAGAAGGATTTTTCGATCTGCGGCGCGCGCGAGACAGAGAGAGAGAGAGAGAGAGAGAGAGAGAGAGAGAGAGAGAGAGCGCGCGTGAGAGAAAGACAGACAGAGAAAGAGAGAGAGAGAGAGAGAGAGAAAGAGAGAGAGAAAGCAACGCGTAACGCGCGAAAAGAGCGACACCTTCGCGTCCCGTGGAATTCCGAAGAGGCGAACGCGTTATCTGCCGAAAGGATCGATCTCCGGCCGTCTGTAAAAGGCGGACGACGCAAAGACAAGAAGATGGACAAGGTGGTGGCGACAAGAAACGTTCGACTCTCTCGTCACCGCCTTAAGGACGTATCGAACCTTTCTTTTTCCAGGTTCGCGTTACCGCACGCGCGCTCGCGCGCTCACTTATCGACGCGACCACGACGCCTCGGAACATTTGGTTTCCCTATCGCTAGACTCGTACCACTAGAAATCGACGTAGACGACGTAGACGATAACGTAGAGTCGTTCGTTCCCGAGAACGAGGAAGGAGTCGCTCGTCGCTGCTTTCCACCGACGTATCCCGGAGAAGGGAGCGTCGAACCCTTTTCAAGCGGTCGAAACTAAGCGGTCGAACTCGAACGGCACCAGCTCGCCCGAAAACGATTCCTCGTCTTCCTCCTCCTTCCTCCTACCGTTACACCTTCGTGGCTCGGCCACTTCTTCCCAAGGATTCGCGGGACTAACAACATTCCTTCTGCTTCACGAGATATCGACTTTCCCACAGTCGCCTAAGGAAATTGAGCGTCTTTCGACGACGAGGCATCCTTCTTTCGATTATCGTTATTTGGAAGAAAAATAAAAGAAGAAATTCGTAGGAGAAGTAAAAGGTCGGAGAACGTCTCCGTTTACCGCGAATTCTTGTAAATATTCCCCATCGCGTACCGTTCGCACCGATCGGGAGGAAGACCGAGAGAGAGAGAGAGAGAGAGAGAGAGAGAGGGAGAGAGACTGCTCCAAGTTTGAAAAAAGAAGCGAGAAAAGAGGGAAGTCAGCATCGTTAGCCAATTCATTTATTCGCGGTGGCTCGACGCTCGTCCAGCATAATCCGTCGATTTGTCGGCGCGGCGTGTCCCGTGTAATGCCGCTTCTTGCCGCTTGTAATCGAGGAGAGGGAAAGAGAGACATAGAGCGAGAGAACGAGCGAGAGGACGAGGCGAAGAAAAGACGCGTCGCGGTGACTATATGTGAACGACCGTAAGAAAAGCACGCTGATCGTGCGAGCGAGCGAGTCCGGCGACTCTCTCTCTCTCTCTCTCTCTCGCTCTCGCTCTCGCTCTCTCGCACAGTCGCTTTTACTAGTCGCTTTGTCCACCGTCGCGAGTTTATTGGTACGACAGGGCGCTAAATTATTGATGCTCGACTGCACGCCACGTCGGAAAGAAGAAGAAGAAGAAGAAGAAGAAGCAGCAGCAGCAGCAGCAGCAGGAGGAGGAGGAGGAGGGGGAGAGAGGAGAAAAGGTGGAGTCGAGGGAGGAAAGGACGACTCGGCCCGTGATTTCAGAAAAACTTTTTCGTGCTACTCGCCTCGAGTCGTCCCCTCTCTTCTTTTTCTCCTCTCTCATTTCCATCCTCATCCGACTTTTCTACCCGTCCCTCTCTCGCTCTGTCGCGCGCGTACGCATCCAAGAGGGGGACCAGAACTCGCGCTCTTTAAAAGGGTAAGAAGGTTGGAGAGAAGGTCGTCCAAGTACGCTTTGTGGGAAAGTTTCGCGCGCGAACCTAATGAGAGGTTTAAATGGATCAACGAGAAGTGGAGAGAAAAGCTTCGTTACTTCGTTACTCGTCGACTCGACGATCGATCTCGTACGTAGGAATCCGTCTCTCGAGGGTGACACCAACGTCGAAAGACATTGGCGAAATATCGTCGACTGGAAACTAGACTCGAGACTTTGAACGATGATCCGATTAGAGAGCTTTCGCGGAGAGAGCTTTTCGTGCCGGTGAAGCTTATCAACTGCGCGGTAAAGAATGGACGAAGGAACGTCGGAAGAAACGAGATAAAAGATTCTTCGGGCGAAGCGAAAAACGATAAAAAAGAAAATGACGCGGATAAAGGGGAAACAACGAATGAGACATCGCGAGAGAATAACGTAGGGAGATGATCCTTGATTAACGATTATTCGAGGAGGAGGAGGAGGAGGAGGAGGAGGAGGAGGAGGAGGAGGAGGAGAGGGAGAGCCAGCGTCGAACGATCGCTATTCTTTGTCATAAAGCGCGCATACGAGCTCTACCTAGGTATGCCGTGCGGATCCGTATACACGTTAAATAATCTTACATAATCCCCCAGATCCGATAAATGGGATATGTACCCACCTACGATGTTTCCGTAGCCCCACAAGTACCCCGCATGACCATCGTCGTCGTAGAACGTCTCGCGCGCGCGAGAGAGAAGGAGAGAGAGAGAGAGAGAGAGAGAGAGAGAGAGAGAACGAATTTAAACCTTACTCGACCGTCGACGTTCTCGACCGAACGACGAATGGCAAAAAATGCGATCCGCCGAACTCTAGTTATTTCGTTTCGGACATCATTACGTGATCGTTTTGTGATCGGCGTAACTAATATTTTTCGACGACGAAGAAACAACGAAGAAATCCTATTTTCCTCGTCTTCTGTTCGTCCTCCGACATCTCGGCTTCTCGAAGTTGTCGAAGTTTTCGGGAGGAAGGCAAGCTACTAATTAGCGATTACCTCTCGTTCACGCGGCTCTCGAGAATGAATATAATTAGCACTCGGCTTTGTGATGGAAGCGCAGCGAAAGCCGAGCCAGCTTCGTCGCAGTCGTCGTCGATGTGGCGGCGATGGCGACGGCAAAGTCTCTTAAAAATATTCCAAGTACGTTCGAAGAGTCATCCTCGAGGGCGGCCGATGCGACACGGTCCTCTACGCATCGGCGAATCATCGAGTGCCGTAGTACGTGCACTCTGAAAACCGCTTCGTCGTCGACTCCTTCGAGAATCGCGAGCTCTTTGCCAATACTTTACATATTTTTACGAAAGCAGATTATTATTTCCGATACGCGATCTGACCATCGGGCATCCGTATTAAACCATAGGACTCGTTTCAGGTCATAGATAAGAGAATCGAGACGATCGTCTTGCGATGGACGAATACGATTACGACAGAAGGGGAAGATCCGCCGGTGCCGGGAGACGCGCCGGCAAACCTCGCGACCCGGAAGAAGAGGACGATTTCGATATACGCGAGAAAAACATGGGTGGTCACACGGGTACTCTTCAACGATTGGACAGCATACAAGATCCGGAAAAGAGATATGCTCTCAAAGAAGTCATTGGTTCCGGAGTCTGCGGCGACGTTTACGAGGCGATCGACCAACAAGCCGGTAGGCAAACTCTCTCGTGCGTCCCGTCCGCCTTGAACAATGAATTTCTACTCATCGACGCGAACCCTTCTTGCAGGCAGCAAAAAAGTGGCGATCAAGATACAAAAGCTTACGCCGGAGACGCAGGCCTTGATCGTCGAAGAGTATAGGGTATTGCGAGATTTCGCGGGACATCCCAACCTACCAGACTTTTATGGAATTTATCGAAGGAGATCGGGAAAGAAGACGGAATACGATCAAATATGGTTCGTCATGGAGGTGAGTCGGTCCCGTACGATTTGCATCCTCGTAACTCGTTAAATTTCGTCGGAGTCGCGTCATTACCTATCGGCGATCTCGCGAGGAAATTCGGCCCGAGTCTCTCTAACGTCGTAATTTTCTCTCTCTCTCTCTCTCTCTCTCTCTCTCACCCTCTCTGCCGAGAGAAGGGGCATTCGGAGAGAGGTCGAGAGGTGAGGAGGAAAGGAGAGAAACGAGGCCAGAAGCGAGGGCTCGCCGCGTATATGGCCGTGCCTCGAGCAGAAGGCAATTTCAAGCATTTGAGACGGTCGAATACACGGATAATTTACGACACGCGTGGCCATTAAACAATCATTAAACTCGTTCGTGTACGCAGGTGAGGCCTGGCACGTCGCGGCCCTAATTTACGGGCGGACCTCCACGGCGAACCCAAAATATTATTACTTATCTCGGATAAAGCGACGATGCTCGACGTAAGAGCCGCGCGGCTCGTTGATCGATCGACGATATCCAAGCGCGAAACGAGTCTCGCGATCCTACAGCTAGACGATAGCCGAACAAAAACAAAATGTTCGATCGAATAAAGGGAAACGTTGCTCGCTAGTAGGAGGAGCGAGAGTAAGATGATTAAGGGTGGAAGATGGGTGGGAGAGGGATGAGGAACGAAAGAAAAAGATGCGCTTTGCGCGAACGACAACGTGGAAAGGATTTATCGCCGGTTGTATTTCATATCGTAGCGCGTTTTACGAAGCCCCTTGACCGCCCGAAGGATCGCGAACGAGCGCAACGAAGACGCGGCGAAACGCTCGATTAATCGTCGAAATCCCCGTCTCTTCGCCATTTTCCAAATCTTTTTCTTTTTCTTTTCCTTTTCTTTTTTTGAAATATCGGCCGGAGAGGATAAGAGACGAGAAAGATGGAACGATTAACGCGCGATAAAAAGAAAAACGTTGATCCCGAGTCTCCGGGTTCAGATTGCTTCCGCAATTACGAAGGTATTTCAATCGCGGCACTCTCGGGACCTTGGACTCGAATAGAGACACGATCTAAATGAACTACGAATTGCATCTTGCCGTTGTAATTTCTTCTTTAAGGGCATTAGATTAAGGACTCTCCGTGTACGTAGGCAGGTATATACACCTATCTACGTGTCTCGATTCTAAGAGTTTCTTCAATTCTTTTTCTAGCTCTGCGAAGGCGGATCCGTAATGGACTTGGTGAGAGGTCTCATCGCTTCGAACAAAAAGATGCGCGAGGAACACATAGCTTATATACTTAAGGAGGTAATCAAGGTGAGCCGAACAAAGTAAAGTAAAACGATATTTATCTGCGAACAGAGAGCGAACGATTCCTAACGTTCTTTTCGCAACTCGACGAACGTCTAGCGAAAGATATTAAGTCGATCGACCGCGTACCTTGGCGCATAAATCGCAAATAAGACGGCCGAGATAGCTCGCTAATTAAGCACCTCGCGAACGAAAGGCTCCCTGCCTTTCCATCCAGCGTCTACTATACTCGATCGCGAGAGAAGGTTGAATTCCTTCTGAATCTCTTACGGGGATCATCGGGTAAGACTATCGAGACCATCGTGACTTCTCTTCCTTCCCCACTCTCCGCTTTCAAGGGTTTCTCGAGCTACCGACTAAAAGCTTATTGAAAAAAAAGAAAGAAAAAAAAACAGGACGACGAGCAAATAAGGAATAGAAAGGTAAAAGGATGGATGCATGAGAGTAGTACCTCGTAGATCTTAGAACGCGCGTTCGAAGCTATCATTTGGCGGTAACGGCCGATAGAGAGCAAGATCCGAGGGCAAGGATTTACAATGACACGATCCTATGAGGTATAATTAGCAGCGGCGGGAGAACGTTCGTACGAACGAACGGCCCTTAAAGTCATACTTTGCGCAGGAAGCGCGAGGAAAAAAATGAAAAGCTTGGAAAAACGTAAGGTCGCAGGATACACGGACGACTGGCACGCCACAGGTAAACGCCCATTTCCGTTTCGAATCGTTTTACGCGCTATGTGTGGTCCTTGTCTTACCTCTCGATCGTTTCCTCCTTTTAACGAAGCCGAGTAACCTAAGTATTTATGTTAGTACGTACGTACATGCTCCGTGTCCGCTACGCGTCGAAGCGTCCTTCCGTCAACTCGGAAGCAACGAAAGCGGTATTTGGGAGGTCTCTCTCTCTCTCTCTCTCTCTCTCTCTCTCCTTCTCCCTTCACCCTTTCACATCGCGAATACGCGCGTTCCATCGCGGCACGGTAGCGATTCGAGCAGGCTCGCTCGTACGGTAAATCAGACCACGCTGACGTTTAATGCCGGCAAATTACACGCGAAACAAATGGCCGCGAAAGCGTACCGCGGTGCTCCGCTCGCTTCCCCCGATTCGCTTTGAGCGAAAAGAAATGCTCCTCCGTCGTGGCGAACGAGCACAGAGACGGAATGCCTTAGCTCATCTTATTTATTTATATCTCTTATTTCCCTCTGGTCGTTGTCATGCCCGAATATTCCTTTTCTCGATAAATCCAAAATTTTGCGATGGGAGGTTGAAAGAAAAAGAGGCACGCTCTTGAAGGAACTTTCTACGACGTAAGAGACGGTTTAGAGCGCGCACGGTTTAGCCGATGAGTCGGGTATTAATGATTTCATGCGCATGCCAACTCGCAAGTTCTCTCTCTCTCTCTCTCTCTCTCTCTCTCTCTCTCTTTCAACTTGGCATCGCTTGTTACGCAGCCAGAGACGGCAGGCCGCAAATTATAGATCGTTCAATTTGCAGTAAATCTATAAAGAGGATTCTCGAGAGGCGCCAAAGATGCCGCGTACCAAAAGCACCATCCTCTCCTCCGCGTCCTTCTTCTCCATCTTATCCACCGCTACTCGCAATCGGTAAAACTTGAGCGTTTTTCAGGCGTTGATACATCTACACGAAAACAACGTCATTCACCGAGACGTCCGCGGCAGCAACATACTTTTGACGAAGGAGGGCGAAATCAGACTGGTGGATTTCGGTCTTTCGAGGATGATAAAGGGCGAGCTTGGTAAGAGAAATAGTTGTATAGGCTCGCCGAATTGGATGGCGCCTGAAGTGGTGACCAGTAAGGCCGGTGGCTCCGATAGCGGATACGGAAGTCGTGCGGACGTCTGGGCGATCGGCATAACGGCGATTGAATTGGCAGACGGCAGACCACCCTTTCAAGATATGCATCCTACTCGCGCGCTCTTTCAGATCGTCAGAAATCCACCGCCGACGCTCTACAGACAGTCGAATTGGTCGCAAAATTTTAACGACTTTATTTCCGAGTACGTAATGTTTCCTTTCTTCCGTTTATCCGACTCTCATTCGGATCTCTCTTACGTGCTTTGCTCGATGAGAACGTGCTTTCTCGCAGATGTCTAGAAAAGAATCCCGACAACAGACCGTTCATGGCCGAAATCATCGAACATCCTTTCCTGGCGGAACTACCGGAAAACGATTATTTGGTAAAGTCTCGTTCTTCGGAAACTTACAACGATTATCTGTACGACGATTAAAATTACGCTCCGTTTTGATCGCAAACAGCTGACCCAAGAAATCAAGGCACTGGCTATGGACGTTTTGGAGAAGGGTAAAGCGGGTAGGCAGCCAGAAGCGATCGTACGAAAAAATTTGTTAAAGGTAAGATGTGCAAAAATTTTAAAAAAAAAAAAAACAGAAAGAAAAAACGATTACGCACGCTCTCGCTTTCTCCGGTCAGACTCATCAAACCAACCCACCGGAAGCGATGTTCACGGAGGATCTCGCGGCTCTCGAAGTTTTGACGGAGGATGCGATCTTGGACGAGTTGCAGGATAGACTACAGCAGGGCCACTTTCACACGTTCGTCGGGGACGTTCTTCTGATACTAAATCCCAACGAGAGATACGACATTTACGGAGCTCAGGTAAGGAATTCGTGGGATCGCGAACGCACGCGTAAACTAACGAGCATCGATATCTCCCAGGATCATACAAAGTATCAGTGCAAATCGCGCTCCGACAATGCACCTCACGTTTACTCCGTCGCGGATAGCGCTTATCAAGACGTTCTTCACAACGAGGAACCTCAACACATTTTGTTCGCCGGCGAGAGTAACTCGGGTAAAACGACCAACATGCTGCATGCCATCGAACATCTCATGTTCCTCGGAAAGGCGAGTACACGTGTCTCTCTCTCTCTCTCTCTCTCTCTCTCTTGAAGTAGCAACGATCGTTACCAAGTTTCTCATCTTTATTCTCAGAGCTTGCAAGACACCGGAGCTAGACTAATGAAAGCTTTGAAGGTGATTCACGTATTCAGCAACGCCGCGACGCCTCTTAATCCAAACTCGACGAGATGCGTGCTACAGACGCAAACGACCTATGGCTCCTCCGGGAAAGCGTCCGGAGCAATATTTTGGCTCTATCAATTGGAAAAGTGGCGCGTTTCGACGCGCGACAGGTTCGTTTCACTTTAACCGCTTTGACGAATCCCGACGGCTCGTTCGGACGTAAAAAAATATTTCTACTTTCCAATAATTCTACTTACGAGTAAGAATCTTTTCCATCGGAAGACCCTATAAGCTTATAAGCCTGCTCAACCAACTGCCCCTGTTACCCACGACCGTGCCAACTTTCAAGGTAGAAAGGGTTGCTACTTTACAGGCTTCGTAGCCGTCGAGATACCGTTCGATTCGCAAAGGTCTCTATATACGCGTATAAAACTGCAGCTCTCACGAATAAATTAACTTGCAGGAATCAATCGAACTTTCATATATTTTATTACTTATACGATGGCCTCGACGCGGCTGGAAAATTAAGACAATACTATCTTCCAACCGGAAGGAGAATGCGATATCTTCGAATCAGCGAGAAGGGCAACGAACGAAAACGATCGTTTAAAGTCAGAAACGATCCCGACGGAAACGTAACTAGATTCGGAGTTATGAAAGAGAATCTAAAGATCATGGAGATGGAGGAATACTGCGAGACGATGTGGAAAATATTAGCGGCCATCTTGTTGCTCGGGGAAATCAGATTCGTCGAAGATAGCAACGGCGAGGCCGAGATGGACAGCAACGAAACGGCAAACAGAGGTAACGAGACGACGCCGACCACTTCGCGATAATAGTTTGTTTTTCTTCATCTCACAACATCTCTCTTCGCTCCCACTTGGAAATTTCAGTCGCGGAATTGCTCGAGGTGGATGCAAAAAAGTTTTCTTGGGCTTTGATCAACTATTGCCTGATCAGAAAAGGAGCGGCCGTTCGCAAAAAGCATTCGTGCGAGGAGGCAAAAGAGGCAAGAGACGTCTTGGCGAATACGATTTATCAACGACTCGTGGATTGGCTCATCAACACGATGAACCACAAATTCACGGTGACTCGTACTCTTTTGTAAGACGCACTCGAATTACTTACCCGCCTTTAAAATCTCGATCTCTCTTTCGTTCTCGCGCGTTCGCTCATGCCTCGTTACGTTTTCAGCGGTGACAAGTATTCCATAAGCGTGCTCGATCTATTTGGTTTCGAGTGTTTCGCGGTGAACCGCATCGAACAATTGTTCGTGAATACCACCAACGAACAGATGCAATGCCATTACAATCAACGAATATTCGCTTGGGAAATGGTGAGAAAGATTTTAGTTCGCGGTCTAATATTCAGAGCGCTTCGTCTTATCCTTAACTTTGCAGCAAGAGCAAGAGGAAGAGGACATAACGGTACAAAAATTGCATTTCTACGACAACAAGGACGCGATCGATCGACTGATGGGAAAGGACAATGGATTGTTTCACATTATAGACGAAGCGTCGAGGCAACTGCAGGACGTTCAATACATATTCGGAAAGATAAAAGAACGAATACAAGGCATACATGTCAAACAGATAAGCTCGCACGAATTTACCATAGCTCATTACACCGGGAAAATCGTATACGACGCGAGCGAGATCTCTGAAAAGAATCGCGACTTTGTCCCACCGGAGATGATCGAAACTCTGAGACAGTCCTCTCTCGAGACCGTCAAGGATATGTTCACGAACAAACTAACGAAAGCTGGTAATCTTACGATAGTGGTGGACGATCCGAAAACGGAGGAGAAGAAAACGCCGAAGAGTAAATGGGGAGTTATTATGCAAGAAACTACGAAACTCAGGGTAAGAAAATCGAAGTTGAAGATATCGATTCGAAAATCGATCGTTAACGAGACGCTTCCTTTTTGTCCTTTCTATTCGTCGCTAGAAATACAACACTGCTTCGAAGGGACAATATTCGCAAACTCGCAAGATGAGAACCTGCGCGGCGACGTTTCGATCCACCAGTCTCGAAATTTTGAAGAGCCTTCTGGTGGGCGGCGGAAGCGGCGGTATACACTTCGTCAGATGCATTCGTGCCGATCTCGAGGGTACACCACAAGGCTTCTATCGCGACGTGGTCAGGCAACAAATCAGAGCACTGGCCGTATTGGACACCGCCAAGGCCAGACAACGAGGCTACCCATACAGAATAACCTTTCAGGAATTCCTTCGAAGGTTCTCCCTTCGTTCTATCCTTTTTTCTATATCCAGTAAAGACTTAGTAGATACAGATACGAAATGACCGATAACAATTGACATTTCTCGCAGATACAAATTTTTGGCCTTTGACTTTGACGAGAACGTAGAGATAACGAAGGACAATTGTCGACTGCTTTTAGTAAGATTGAAGATGGAAGGATGGATCATCGGGAAAACTAAAGTATTTCTAAAGTATTACAACGAGGAATATTTATCGCGATTGTACGAAACCCAAGTGAAAAAGATCGTCAAGGTACAATGCATGATGAGAGCGTTCTTGGCGCGCAAGAACATCGCGAACAAAGTGGTCAACCTGAAGAAACAAGTTGGTAGGTAAAGGGGACGTCGAAAGTAAGGACGATATTTCTCGCGCGATTCTAACGGGTATCGTTTTAGTGAAGCAAGCGTCGATAAGGAAGAAGGAGCCGTCGATAGACATGACGCAAGAGGAAGCTGCGCTGATGATACAGAAAGGTAAGGGGAAGGGAGAAAAATCGATTTGTCGAATCGAAAATCTGACGAACCTGCAACAGCGTACAGGGGCCATGCTGTGAGGAAGGAAATGGCTCCGTTGATGAAGGGAGAGATGGATCAGGAGACGAAGGACTTCATCAAATTCTACAGCAGCAAATGGAGGTCGAAGAGCATATTCCAAGTCCTCCTACGCTACCGTGCAGCCCGCTTTCAAGACCTCGTGCAATTTTCGCAACAAGTGAGTCGTGCTCTCGGCGACGACTAGTCTCGAAAAAAAAGGCAACAAAAAAGAAAACGATATATCTATACCTTTCTCGAATCTCTATCCTTTCTAGGTACACCTGTTCAATCAAGCGACAGCGGGGACGCTAGAAGCGACGAATGAACGCATACCCTTAGATAAAATCGACCCGGGCATTAAAGCATCCGCATACTTAGGCCAGATGAAACCACCCCAAGTTCACAAGCTACCCTTCGACATTTATCACGAAATGCCATACTTCGATACGAGTTATATGAAGAATCCCTCGGGGAAAAAGAAGAGCGCAGGGTGAGTCTACAGTAAAGCATTCTCTGCTTTCCACCCCAGTCCTAATCCCGAGCATGCAAAAACTATCGTGTCAGGGGCTTCGATAGACAACTGTTACGTACGAAGTCGATTAAAAGAAAATATGGAGGAAGACTTAGATTCGATTAGATCTGAAAGAGAGAGAGAGAGAGAGAGAGAGAGCTCCTGCATCGCGAACGTTTTTGCGATCGGCGAACGACACGCTCCACCTTTCGTTCTTTACGCTTGCCTTTTACGCCCGTAGCCCTGTGTTTGTCTGTGTCTTGTCCTAGTCTCTTCTCTGATCTTTGTCGCACGTACATCTCTCCTTCGTTGTATGACGTATGTCTCTATCGAAGATAAGTGTCGTCTAAGCACTCGGTGAGCTTTGACGTCAATTGAGAAATACGTTCTGCAGATCCATGTCGACCTCGGTGTCTGACGACGAGCACGAGCCCTGGGACGCGCCATTAAGGAGACAAACGGTGCCTTGGCCCAACAGCGACGGTCGTACCAGAGGTGCCTATCGCTTTTCGTTCCATCTCCCGGCCGCGCGATAAAAAGCTCGGATCACTCGTCGCTTCGTCCTCTTTCCACGAAGCACCTTCGAGCACGAAGCGCAACTACTTTCACTTCGTTCACGCTCTGATTCTTCCCGAAGAAAGGAATATTACAGTAAAAGCAGCCAAGCGCTAAACAAAATTAAGTCAACCATTGAGTAAGCTTCTCTTCGCCAAACTCGAAAAGACCTCGTTTTAATTCGTATTATCGGACTCGCCGTATTTATCGGACTTAGCCAATATACGGAGAAGTAACGTTGGAACAAATAGGCAGCAACCGTTTTCACCAGAACCGTTCTCCTTCCGTTTCTCGATAAACTCGATCGATCGCGCTCTCTCCATCTCGCGTTGGCGCGCACGAGCAGCCAAGCGTCGCAGATACGCGAACGCTCATCCTCCCTTTGCCAGAACGACCTAAGACGAAACTTTGAATTGAAACGATAAGGGAGGCCGGTCGCGCGATCCGATCTTCTTCCGATCGATCGATCTCTTAGAAGGACCTCGGAGGCCCTTTTAAAAGCAAGGAATAGAACGAAACGATCTTCGTGCGAAGAAATAATAAAAAGAGGAAAGAGTAAATAGCGGTCGTCGGACTGACTCGCTCGAGGGGAACTCATTCTCGATCCGATCTCTCTGCATTTTTCAGACGTCGAGGTTCAAACGACGAACTCGCCACATCGCGTGGCGCAACAACGCCCGTCGGGCAGCGAGGGACAGAGTTTGATCAACACTCCGTTTTCCAGAGACCCGAATGTCCCGGTCCGATGTCCACCGGAAGATTCGACCCGGGCCAAAGTCGGCAACGCCGGATACCAACAAGCCGCGATCGACCGTAGTCCCGCACGATCTTTTAACGCTCATAATCCTCGCTCGGTAAGTTCCATATCGATTCCACCTCGCGTTAAACAATTCTATTACTATCTCAGCGTTGAATATACCGTAATTAGAATAATTACGAGAACATCGGCTCGATACGCTCTAAGAAGAATGCACCCCCACCTCCTATCCCGTTCGGCCAAGCGTCACCAGTCCCGCCGAGTCGCAGTTACGATCCTCGCAACACCGAGGGTCGAGCTAGGAATAATTTGGACAGCGGAAACGATTGGGAGTTCGAAGACAAAGTTAATCGAAATACCAGCGCCGTCGCAGGCAATCGGTTCGTTCGTAACTTGCTAATTGTCCGTCGACTCGATATCGTCGACTGCGATTTTATCTATTCATTTTTCAGCGTAAATCCGATACACGAGCTGCAAATGCTCGGCCGTAAGCAGAATAACAACAACGACGGCGGCGGCGGCGGCGACGGCGAGGATCAACCACCGTTCAATTTTCAGGTAAACGAAAAGGAAAGATAGCACGAGTTACTTATAGGTAATAGAAATATTCATCGATACGATCGACGATTCGTACAGGCGATGTTAAGAAAAACTCCGCATCAACGTGCCTCGATGAAACGCACCGCCGTCTATGACAGCTATGCTCCTTCGCCCTCTCCGTACGGACGTCCTTTCAGTCGCGAGGATCAATACGAGTCCAACGTCGTTTACAGAAGCAGCGGAAGCCGGAGAGACTCCTCCGAGTGGAGTCCCAACGAAATGATCAGAATGTCGGAAAAGTATGGTAGGGAAGGTGCCTGGTCTGCTGCCGGAGATCGCAACGACGCCGGCGACGTCTCCGAGAGCGTCACCACCGAATTGGCTCCTGGAATCGTCGTCGAAGGCTACGTTTCCGAGCTCTAAATTTGCGTGACGGAGAGAGAGAGAGAGAGAGAGAGAGAGAGAGAAAGAGAGGAGATAAAGAGGAGAGAGAGAGAGAGAGAGAGAGAGAGAGAGAGAGAGAGAGAGAGAGAGAGAGAACGCGTCGCTAACTACTTAAAATATATTCTTGTACATATGTATATTTTGCCGAAACTTTTTGATAAACTGACAATTACAATTTTTCGATGCCATAGTCGTAACGAATATCTTGGAACTACATAGAGCTACATAGACTTCCCCTCGAAGATCGAAAATAGCTTCTGTCCGACGTACAATACCTATTTCCTTTGAAAGAAAGCTCCTCTCAGTGTCTGAATACGTTCTGAGTGATTAGCGACGCGGTACGCGGTACGAAGAGATCATATTTCGACAAAGTTTTCGAACTTCTGCTCGGGTTCCCTTCATCGGAGAACCGCTAACCGTATGATAATGGCACGTTACGTGTCTCACGTAACTCAAGGAATGTATTTGTCTCCATTTCCGCGATCTCCGAAAAGATCTAGCGAGACGCGTATTTTGATTTGTCAACGGGACTGATTGCACGAAGCCACGAAAAAAGCGCACTTCATACGTCCCACATTCGAGCGCAATTCCTCGATAAATTATAGAGATTAACCATTTATATGAGCTATGATTAATCTTATCGACTACATAAGTATCGCTTGCAACGAAATATAAGCAGTAATAAGATGCGGATAATGTACAATTATTATAAAAAAAAATAAAATAAAATACAAAAATAAATAAATGATTCAAAGCATATAAAAACCTAGGTAGGAGTGTCATCGTCGTAACCCTTTTACAAGATTACCTACGTTAAATAAAATATAAATTTTATTATAAAATCTGTATAATTAAAATAAAAATGCGTTTAGAACTTTATACGTGATAATGGTTACCGATGGAGAGAGGGAGGGAGATAGAGAGAAAGAGAGAGAGATAGAGACATCATCACTATAATTTCCTAAGTATAGTGCAATAAATACGAGGAGGAAATAACCACGTTTACAATGGCATTAAAGTTAATTTTGTTGGCATCTTAACGGCACGATAATTAGAGAAGTCCCATATTCGGCACAGAAAAGATTTTTTTGTTCCTATATAGAAGGGATATATACTAGTTTGGTTAAAAATTTAGAAAAATGAAAAGAACTTATATACCTGGATCATTAAGTCGCTAATTGTGACAAACAGCATTGTAGGAAGGAACGGTAACGGTGATCTATAAAGGTGAACTGCTTCGTTTATGAGTTTGTTCTACCCTTCTATCTGCAGCTGCATTATCAATAGAAACGCAGAATCCTTGAAAGAAAAGTTTCAATCTTTCTCAAGCTGAGAATTATCGTTTGGTTGGGAACTTTGCTTGATAATGTTCACCAGGGTATCCAATCTTGTTGGTCGAGCTATCTGTAGGACCATATGCGCCTCTTCTAAGATCAATAGACCGTTGTGGGCGTCATTCGCCGACAGGTTGTGCGCGGATATAACGTGCCGTTTCCAAGCGGCATGCGTAGGTAAAACCTAAAGGAAAGAGGAAGGAACATAAGTGTAATTTCGTTAAACTCGATCTCGGTCGTGTTGACATTTGTTTTCTTTTCTTTCTTTTCTTTTTTTTTTTTTTCGTTTTCTTTTCAACGAACGATAACGAACGATAACGAACGAACCTGTAAACACCACTTGCAATTAAGGGATGGCGATATGGTATGAACGGCTTTGATGTGTCTTCTTCGAAAGCCCCAGCTGGTGTAAGCACGATCGCAAAAGGGACAGGGAAAAGGCAGATATGCGGGACCTCCTTTGATCATCTCCTCCGAAAACTCCGAACCAATGGACGAAGAGAAGGCGGGAGAGAAGCTCGAACGGGATCCTCCGGCGATGTGCTCCAGCGATAAGCACGAGGAGGAATCTGTCGTCCCTTCCGTCGACGTCTGCGTCGTCTGCGTCGTCATCTCCGTCGTCGTCTGCGTCGTCGTCTGCGTCGTCGTCTCCGTCGTAGTCTGCGTCGTCGTCTCCGTCGTCGTCTGCATCGTCGTCTGCGTGGTCGTCTCCGTCGTCATTTCTGTCATCACTTCTTGCTTGGGAGAACATTCCAGCTCGAGGAACCCGGACTCTCCTCGATTTTGTATAGTCGACCAAGGAGATCCGTCCTTTCCATCCTTCGAAGCTTCCCAACCTCGACTCTCCTCCGGAATTCTTTCGGAGACTCGAAAACTCGAACTTTCCTGTGCTTCGGCGATTATCGTCACAGCTGGCTTCGAAGACCCTATAATTAATCGCCGTAGACGATTGAAATCATATCGCTTAGCTTTTCCCTCCCTGTCACTCCTCATCCTTGACGTTCGTCCGGATCGAGCACGGCGTTTTATCCTTTCGGAATAAATGAAATAGACGGGATACGATAAAAAGGACGGAATACAATTCGGAGAAGAAGTAAACCGCTAAAAATGTAAAATAGGTTTATTTGCGACCAATCGTGTGTCTTGTCTACAATAATATCGCTTTAAATAACGATCGGTTCGTTCGATGGTTCGTCCGTACATTCGCGTCAGAGTTTATTACCGATCTATTACAGATCTGATCTCGTAAACGAATCTGTCCAAAAAATAAAGAAAAGGGAAGGGAATGGAAAGGAAAGGAAAGGAAGGGAAGGGAAGGGAAGGGAAGGGAAAGGAAAGGAAAGGAAAGGAATAGGAGAAAGAAATGATCAAGGCCGTTGGATAAATAAAACGAAAAAAGGAACGAACCAACGAGCGGATCTATCGTCTATATATGTACGTACCCTAATAGTTGGGCGCCGTAACGACGCGCTTTCCGCTTTTAAATATTCTACAAGCATATCTTAAATTACTAGTCTCATCGTAAGAGCTACGATTTCTTTTCCTTATTTAAGTATACACGGTAAAATAGCCGATAATGTCGCCGTGCGCGACACGATCACGCACGCGTCTCTAGCACGGCCGGCACGCTTGCTTGCGCGCGCGCGTCTCGTGTCGTATAGTGTCTTTCTATCTACCTTTAGCCGTGTGTGCGTGCGCGCCTTGCATTTGTGTGTCGCGGCGACATACTCGTTTCTCGTCTCCGCGATGCATCCTCGCGTGCCTGCGAGCTAAACCGAGTTTGATATCGTGCGCCGTCTACGGCGATAGTGCGTACTTGCGATTGCGTGAACACCGTATAAATAAATAGATTAAGAAGAAGGAATGTCGTGTAACGCGGCCGCACGAGAGGAAAACAAAGGGTTCGTACACGATGCTAGAGTAATAATGTTAGAGGAAAGAAAAAAGAAAGAAAGAAAGAAAAAAAAAAGTAGTCAAGAACGATCGATGTCTCCTCGCTTGTAGGAGGATAGACACGTAAACGTAAGACGCAGGAGAAGAGGACGAGTTTAGTAGCGATCACCTTCTTCCTCTTCTATCGTTTAGCCTGTCACCCCGAACGATATCTATGCATGACGAATCTATCGCCAATCACACGACTCTATTCAACATTTACGCGTCTAATATCTGATTGCTCGAATCAAAATCCTAGCCTCCTTCGTCGCAGCCGTTTTCGCGAGCTTTGTTCCATCGTGGATTTCGATCGAGAATACGACAAAGCTAGAAGCGAAAAAACGGGGGAGGAAGTTGAGGTCGAAATGGGGGAGTACGGGGAGGGGAGGGGCGACGGCAGATCGAAAATGGCCTATTCCAGCCAGTGGAAACGTTTCCGTTTGACCCCTGACTTGAAACGCCCTAGTCATTGCGTGTAAACGGAACGCCTCTGAAAGAGATACCTTTTCAAGCCCCTATTGCTAGTGTCGATCTTTGTTACGCAATTCTTCCACACTTCCTCCCACTCGATGCTGTTCGGCGCGATGCCGCTAAAGTGAAGCAAAACCTCCCTTATCAGGTGTATCTTGTTGCTATCGAATTGCTGCTTTCCCATTTTACCATTGACGTTGCAGAGTATTCTCTCTTCGGGAGTAAAGAGGATCTTCATGAGATCGCAAGCTAGATGATCCATCGGACGAGAAGACGCCCACGTTGAGATAATGTCCGGGCTCGGTAGTAGATCGGCGTAAGGTAGTTGCTGATACGAGTAAAGCAGCGGCTTCACGTCCGAGAATCCAGTTAGGCCGGATAATCCAGATATACCGGAAATGTCTTCAGCAGGACTGTTCCCAGACCCTGCCACACACATCAGCACAGCGCGCTTTAGACACGGCTCTCCCCGCAAACGACACGCTTACAACAGAGACGCGCGCTTACGCACGCACGCACGCACGCACGCACAACAAACAAACAAACAAACAAACGAACAAACAAACGAACAAACAAACAAACACATATAAGCGCGTACATTCGAATCTCGTTTCACACGATTTCTTGGATACTTGGATATTTGGATCGGGATCGTACGAGAGAGAGAGGGGTCAAGATCATGATCGGTGAAACGATCGATCGCACGCGCGTACTTACGCAGAGCTGGATAGAATTGGCTTCTAATGTTTTCTGTCCGATGTAACACGTTGATTATATAGCAGGCACATCGTTTCAAGAAAATGATCATCTTTTCTATCTCCTTTAACGACATCTTATCCAGCTCTGTACAATTGCCCTTTCACCTTACTCTTTCGCTCTCTTTCTCTCCTCCATGCACGCATCACCTCGTGCATCTACCGATATACACGACACTTTCTTTCTCCCTCTCACTCCTCCAACACGCAATCGTTCTTTCTCTCATTCGTGCGCTCTCGTTCCTTCTTTTTCTCAACATCCTCATGGCGTAACAACGAAAAATAAATGTGAATCGCCAATCGAGCGAAACAAAAGTTACGATAAAAGTAAACTAAAAATTCTGGCAAGCTTCGAATTTGGTACCGAAGAAAATGCCTTCGGTACCTAATAGCTGCCGGTAGACGATTCGAATGTTCTCAAATACGCGTAATAAATAAATAAATACAGCGAGTGTCGCTTATATCGTGGAAAGTTATTGATTTTCGCAAAACATTTATAAAAGTTTCAAATGTCTCTCTGCACTTCGAGTTCTATGGATTAAAACTGTACATACTTCCTAAAGTACAAGTTGAAGACTACAAGAGTAGATATCGTTACGTTAGTTTCACATCTCGATTTATTCTCGCAAGAAAGAAATTCCGATTATGCAAATGACAAAAAAAGTTTCCTTAAAGCGCAGAAGATGTAAAAGAATAATGCGCTTTTGAACCCGTTCTTTCTTTCTCTACAAATAGTCGATAGACATAAAAATTACAAATTATAGCGACTAAAACAGTCGCTCCTGCTTTTAATTCCAAGTCCGAAACGTCGCCAATGTCTAATAAATGACCCTATTGTACAACTTAAAAAAAAATCTTTTGTAGAATGTATAAATGAATTTATCTAACGGTACAACTTGTAAAGAAAAAGTAGTAACATCAAGGTAATAACTTGAAACAGGTAGAAGAAAAAGAATTATATGAAAATATACAAGTATACAAGTACAAATGTGAACGTATAAATATTTTGTTAACTGACCTTGCATTCCGTCCATTTGCCCGGTGTCCAGTCTCTCCACTGGATCTTTATCCATCGACGTGCGTTTTTGTAAATCTTCGGGTGTCATCTCCAATGGTTCTATCTACAATGTTTAATTTATTTTCAATCTTATTCTACGTATTAACCGTCAGACAGATATTGTCAAACGCGTATGTCAAACGAACTAACTTTCATTTCTAAACGATGAAACACTGGATCGGGCAATGCGTCGGATGACCCATGATCCGTGTCCTTCCCACTTTGTTCGCTTCCATTCGATTCGCTGGTATTTTCAGATTGCGATATTCTTGGCGTTAAAGCCTTCTCCAAGATAGAATTGTTATGTTGTTTACAAACTTTTTGTTTCTTTTTAGGTGCTTCTTCCTTAACAACGGGTATATCTTCGGCTACACCCTGTTCAAATTCTGCCAGCCTCTTATACTGATCCTTAGCAAAAATATCTCCTCCGGACAAGCCACGAATTTGCAAAGTTTCTGCCGCTTTCAATAAAGCAGGCAAATTTTTCTGCTCGATATTAACCTCTCCTTTATATATAAATATGAGTAATGCCTCGAGTTCGCTAAAATGTACATCTTGCAATATTATGACTGGATGCTGGCATGGATTAGCCTATAAAAAAAACAAAAGGTTATACTTGAAAATAAAACGCTTATTATCGCGACAGAGAAGATTCGAGGAAGCCGACGTTCCGAAGAGAGAATCATAATAAAGGTATATCATAATTTCGTTTCAAAAGCATCAGGAGATACGAATGGCAGCTGTCAAACTGTTTAAAGTGACAAGAGAAACGGTAAATTGAATTGATCGAAGCAACGAGAAGGGACGGAGAACGACCAAAGAACGATTTCTTCTTAACTCGTATAAAATCTTGAAAAATCAATAAGGATCTCTTACCTGGAAGACTTTCTTGAAGAAAGGACTACTGGCAGAAAGTATCACTTTGTGGGCCGTGAGACACTGTCCGTCACTCGCGAGTGTCACGTCCACCAGGCCTTCTTCCTCCCAAAGACTCTCGAAGCTCGTCGCGATATTGTTCAGGAAGCTGTTCCACTTTAAGCATATTTGGCTTGACATGTCAAAAGAAATAAACTAAATCGAAAAACGCTCGAACGACCGGCCGATCGAGTGACGCGCGATACGAAAGCGTTTACACGGCGAATAAAACGGCGAACGCGAGAGAGCAGCGATCGTGCCAGGTACGCACAAACATCGTCCAAGTTGCTCGGGAGTATACAGGCAATATGGCTGCCGTGCGACTAGCGGAACCGCGCCAAATTCAAAACTCCCGGAACCTTTCTCTCTGCCTCTCTCTCTCGTTTTCTTTCTATCTCATCGCACGTTCCTCGTATTTTCCGCTTCGAAATACAATCAAATGAAGGAATTAAAATGGATCCATTGCCTCATCGAATGAATCAAATTATTTTCTCGATCTCTTACAAAATACCATACATCGTTCGTTTCACCGTTATCGATCGTTTTCATTATTCGTTGCGCTCGTTTACCAATTTATAAAAATATATTTTTCTTCGAAGAGTCTGACTGAGCAAGATCGAGCGTATTAAAGCAAAAGTCTTGCGTGAGAGAGTGCGTGCGTGCGTGCGTGCGTGCGTGCGTATGTGCATGCGTGCGTGCATGCGTGCGTGCGTGCTACCTGGTTGCCTCCGTGCTGTGTACTTGCCGCATACTGGCTCGCGTGCGGTGCATGCTTGCGTGCGTCCATGCCTATAACAGAGTTCCATAATCGTTAAGATTCCAGCTTGCTTCGCGTTCAACGCGTGGCTACGCGAAAGAAAAAAAAAGAAAAAATTACATTTATTCTTAAAGAAACGTTATCCATCAAAATTCGAGTAAAAAAAAAAAATGTGTATAGCAAAATATATTCGGAGAAATAGTATGTACATTAAATTTGCAATAAATTAAGTTTAACTCTGTATAAGTCTATCGATGTAAAAAACATTGTTCGTTTGCCATCGCGGTTGAAGCTCAACGACTACGCGACTGGAACGAAAAACGGATCGATGATAATCATCATCACGCGAACTTTGAACACGTACGTTATCGAACGTATTCGAACGAAGCATTTCGAAGTAAAATTTCTCAAATAACTGACGGGTTATAAATTATATTTTATTCAGAAGCTAGCTTAACTATTATACTAAATGCAATATATCAAATTGAAGGTAGTAAAGTATTCGAGAAGAATTATATCCCGAGCTTTGCAATAATGCCTTTCTCTTTTTTTAATTAGATATTATATTAATTATGTTGTAAGGTGCTTCCAGTTTGTTTGTTTTGACACGAAAAGAACAAGAAGAACGTAGAAATGAAACGAAAAAACGAATATGAAAAAAACGAAATAAAAGAGGAAATTCTATATTGCAAATTCACAGATATAATTTGCAAACATTCCAAGTATTCCATTATGTACGTAAAATTTAAACGTCCAAGCTTGGATCGTAAAAAATTACTCTAAGACAATGAATAAGTCTTTTATTTACTTTCCCTTACGGATTAATAACTTTTCAGCATTTCTTGAATCTGAACGAATAATAATTGAAAATTTATTAAAAAAGTAAGCAATAGATAATATAAAATGGATGTTATTGTCATACTTTAGATACATTAATGGCGTATAATAAAAGTACGTCCGACGGTTTACCAAGTTTTTCTTTAACAGTCTCCAAACGAATAAGAACGATAAAAATCAGAATAACGCTTAATTCCCGAATCCTCTGTGAAGTCACACATTTTCAAGTGGTGCACTTATATATCTATACTTTTTAAATTCCATACCATTTTATCAAGTATAGCTAAGCATAAGTTATAACTACATACATAAATGCAAACATCGCACATATAAAATGATACTTCCCTTTATACAATAGAAACGAGGTGATTGCATTACGAAAAGGGAAATTCTCTCAGTAAACTGTTGGAAGTGCACCATTAAAGCATCTCAGAGTACAATATTATGCATGAAATTTATCGTTTTGGAAGAACTCCAAATAGAAATAAAAATACAACGTTCGAAGTTAATTGACCCAAAGATAATTTATAGCGTACAAGTATTTTATGAAAGAGCTTTTCTAAGATTAATAACATATCCGATGTTTCTGGATTACGATTCATTCCTTCTCAAAATCGAAGGGTATGTTTATTATCTCAAAGATTCTTTATTCAAAAATTTCCCCTTAACAAGTAGCAGTATGATGTAGACTACTATGTAAGGAATGTACGAAGGTACTTCTTGAACTGAACAAAATGTTCAGCGAAAAGCTACTTATCGAAATAACTTTGGACGCCCAGTGATCGAACCACCCTTTGTAAGTAAAAGAAATTCTACGTATAAGTTATCCTTTAACTTCGGAGAACTGCTTCAGCGGTGAATTGTGCATATAAAAAAAAAAAAAAAACCTATGCCCTATTTAACCTTCGAATTATAGCAAGTTTCTTCTTAATCTCTTCATTTCTCTAAGTATTATTCTAAAATCGAAAGCCTTGTTTATCCTAAATCGTAAAAATTATCAATTTTTATTGTTGCTTTCATACGCAAAATTTATCGCCGAAGCAGTTCTTCGAAGCTACGAGACATCCTATATATTAATGTAGACATTTTTCTAAATTGGAATTAATGTAAATTTGCAAAAAACGACCATTACGACAATAATTCTTCCCTAATAATACGACCACCACTGCAACAAGAAAAGAGAGAAACGTCGAAGTTCTATTTTAAAGCTATACCGACCTCGGCATAATCATCGCTCAATTATGCGAATAATAATGCCTTCGCACTTGATGACACAAAAGACGTGATTCTACCAAAATTATTGCATCGTTCTATATTCACAATGAAAATTTTACTTGTTCGTGAAAGATACGAGATACAAAGAAAACAACGAGAGAAAGAAAATGGTAAAAAAAGAGAATAGATCGAGCGTTGAAGTTTTGGATAATATCGTCAATAATGCAAAGATTTTCAATTTTCAAATAATGAATAAAAAAGTTCGATGAACGAAAAGCAAATGAATCGCCTGAGCAATTCTTTATATCTACCTCCATCTTCGATGACCAGTTTTAGAATAAGATTCTTGATCCTTGATTGATGCAGAAATGTATACAGATAACGAGGATCATAGGGACGATACTGGCTTGCGACAATGAGATTAAGGATGACCTAACAGGATGGAAAAACAGGGAAAGACGATGGAAATTATTCAGCTTGAAACTGAAAAACCTAGAAAAATATATATATATAAAAATATCATTGATAAGTAACTCCTTTAAAAAAAAAAAAGGTACGAAAGAAATTTATGATATAACAACGATCAAGTTTTATAAAAACGTAAAAATAATTATTTTAATTTTTGTTACTATGGAGTAGGTGTGAAGGATAAATTCATTGGCGACAACTGATTTCCCGGAGTAGCATCGGTCCTAGTGCCTTGTTCGATTACTGGATCCGTTTCGTTCATATCTTCTACCTATAACGATACGAGAAAGGAATTTTAAACTATACTTGTTTAACAACGCAATTATAAAATAAAATGCTTGAAACAAAGTCTTATCCTTACCACCATTGAACTCTCCTCGACTTTCGCTCTTTTCTGTGCAATCGTTCTTAAAAGCCCCTTAGCTTCTTCTTTAGTTTCATCAAATTGAAGACATTTCTGTGCATAATGATTTGCCCGATCCAATTGTTCTCTTTTCAAATGATACTGCGTTAGGTACTTGTAAGCGTGACTCAATTCGGTTCTATCAGCATTTCTGAATTCGTCCATTACAAAATCTGTATAAGCTGCAGCCGCGTGATCGTGTTCACCCAACTTTTCATAAAGACTAAAATTTAAAATACTTATGATAATATTTCGGAAGTAAAAACTGATCTAAAAAAAAAAAGGTAAGTAATACGTACTTAGCTAATTTTATCAAAGCCACTCCCTCAATATCCCCTACATTGCACGCTTTGTAATAACACTTGAGAGCATCTTGAATTTTATCTTGTTTTTCATATGCCTCGCCCAATGCAAGAACCATTCGACTATCATGAGGTCTCAAAAGTTGTGCCTGCTTGTAATAATATAATCCATAAGAAGGCATCTTCAAAATTTCATACGTTTGACCCAAACCATACCACGCTCTATAATCCCTTCTGTTAACTTCTACATAAAATACAAAAAAAATTCATTCGATAATTAACGTCATAAGCGACCTAATAAAATAACTCGTATATATAAAACGTACCGATGGCTTGGCGATAACTATGAATCGCCCCATTAGTATTTTTCATCTCCATAAATTCATGGCCGAGTAACGTCCAAGCAGATAGATACTGCGGATTGAGTTTCAATGCTCTGTGGAAATACATCACTGCCTTTTGATGATCTGCTCTTAAACTGTAATAATTTCCTACAAATAAATGAGACTGCATAACGTATTTTGCAATCTCAAAAAAAGTAAGATTGATTTATTCAAAATCCTAATAAATATGAAAGGGGCTTACCTACTATACAACATGTTTCCAATCGATACTTATCTATTTCTGTGGCTCTATGAGCTAAATATGCTAATTCTACTTTCATTTCTTTTACATAAAGTAGATTTGAATACGTATCCATATTATCGAGACAATATGGATCCTCTTTTATAATGTGTTTAAATGTTTTTATAGCATTATCAACATCTGAAAATGTATGGAATAAATCGATATCATCGAAGTTTAACGTTACTCGAATGTAAAGTAAAAAATTTGAATTACCTCTTCTGTAGTGAACGGCAATCGCAGTTTGAGCGAGTACGTACGCATTTTTTTCAAAACCCATTGACTGCAATTCGCAATACATAGCTAAGCCTTCGTCGATAAGTTGCAATTCTAAATACATGTGAGCCATAAAAAAATGTTTCATCCAGTGATTTGGAAGCCGCAAATTTTCTAATTTTTCCCTATCCGTGATTAATGCAGCTAGTTCCAACCAAGTGCCCCAGTGCATCGGCTGCTTGTGAGTCGATTCAACCAAAACTTCGGTGGCCTCTCTGGTAAGCTGGAGTTTTTTCAGAGTTACCCCAAATAAATATAAACAAAAGCCGTCTAATTTACCAGCCAAATGATCTTTTCTTAAATCAGCACAGAGTAATTTTAAACTGTCATTTCTCATAGGGTCTGGTGGTATATCCGTCATGTCATCTATTTTCTTTTTTTCTCCTGATAAGTAACGAGAATACAAATACAAAAACCTAGCTTTTGAAGTCGTACATTTTTCTGTAAAATAGGCTGCTCGGTCGTACTCTTTTAAATCGAAGTAGGTTTTAGCTAAAATATACGTGTCATCTTCCTCGTTCGTTTCTGTCAAACCGATATCCGTGGTCACATCGTGTAGATCTAATTTGACATCTTTCAAAGAATAGTTCAATTCTGCCAGCCTAAAATATAAAGGGATATGATTATACTAACTTTTTTCTTAAAATACAATTCAACAATCATTTTATATACCATTTTGTAGTATGTAGTAAACCACGTTGAGAACATTCATTTATCGCAGGTAACAAGTCACATTTAACCTCTTTAATATTAAATTTCACGAGATCATCCATTTATAACAAATTTTCGTTAAATCATCACATACGATAATTTATAATAAGTTTTACGACGTTAACCACGTTCATCGCTTTTCGTTCGTAACGTATGCGACTTCAGCGACAAGTACGGTTAAAATATGAACTACAAACTGAATAGGATAACAATGTCCACATTGTGCACTTACCGAATAATGTACAAGCTTGCATATATTATATCTCTCTCACGCACAACCTAACAATCGAGTAATTTCTGACAGAAATTTTTGTATGTAGTACAAATAGTAATATATAACGTATCACAAAAGCAAAAAGAAATCATCTGTTAGATATACTTCTCTGAAAATAAATGAATTGAAAAGAATTGTTATATTGTTTGTTTCTACTTAAATTTATACAAATAGTTAAAAGCGTATTTAAACAACCATTAGCTCGATATTACTTGCGATGGAATATACAAACGTACAAAAGGTAATAGCAAGAACGATAGAAAAAAAATCGAATTTTGAAATATGTCGATATGATGGCGAACATAAGTAGAACAGAAAATATAACGTTTAACTCGATAAAGCGAAAATAAGAATAATACAGAAACTAACAATTTTCAATACAATTTTCAATTTCTTTTAAGAAATTACTTTAGAATTCTGTTATATAGAGTCCGATTATCTATCAAAGTATAATTAGCAACGTGAAATGTAAATACTTTAATCTTTAGTTAAAAATAAAAAGAAAAGCTTGGAAACACTTTGAAATATGCAGCCATTCGCCCGGTAGTACTTGCGCTTTACAATTATACATATAATTTAGTTATACATTTTAGATATTATATATAATTTAATTATAGATTTTAGATATAACATAGATATAGATTTCGATATATTGCAAGTACTACCGACCCAGGTCCCACCGCGTGGAGGTTGCTGCATCTGGGGACCCACGGGCTAACGGGGACTCTACTTTAAAATTCGCGTGACCGACGTGATCAAATTATCGGCGTTCTATAAAACGAAGTCTCCGGTAAGACTTTTAATCGCGCCCGAACACTCCCGTGAGTGTTGTAATAACGGTGACTCTACTCTAAATTCGCGTTCGCGACGTTTCACGCACTAACCGAGAATTCAGGCAACTAACTGGAGGAGGGTCAGTCCACGCTTACGGATAGCAAACCATACTACTCGGCAGCACATAAACCGACACACGACCGGTCATTTATTCGTTTCAGCAATCAAACGAAGTCCATTTGCGTAGGACTTTTAATCGCGCCCGAGAATACCACGCCTGTGCCCGCCGACACAGGCGTAAGTGTTCTTCCTACCCTACCCGTATTCGCGTCTAGCAATCGATTATGAAACGAACCTTTCGACGATATATCGGTACCTCGCCGATATATCGAAAACCGCGAAGAAGAGAAAGAGGAAAAGAAAACCGAAACATGCGCGCACGTGATTACGATAAAACTCGGAAGAATAGACAGAAAGCATATCCGAAAGTTATAACGAACACATGCACCTGTGAAAACGAAATGAAATTGAAATGAAATTGAAATGAAAAGATGGACATAGAAAAGAAAAGAAAAGAAAAGAGAAAATGAATTCGACCGAAATCAGAGAGTACGGAAATCGAGCTGAATTTTTCGGTACTGAAAGAAGGAGACCCGCACAGAAGCCCGCGCCCAAGGGCCCATCCCAAGGGACCCACCCGAGAAAAACTATGATAATTAATCTCGAATAATTATTTCAATTATTACATAGCTGTGCCTATCAATGAATCGAAATGATTGCATATTTATTGCCGAATATACGGAAAGTGTAAGAAAGAATGTAC